>NC_135871.1:12168602-12391102 GCF_031162955.1 Sander vitreus | reverse complement strand
CCCACAGTATCTCCCGGGCACCCGGTCATACGCCTTCTCCAGATCCACAAAACACATGTAGACTGGTTGGGCATACTCCCAGGCTCCCTCCAGGATCCTTGCGAGAGTAAAGATCTGGTCCGTTGTTCCACGACCAGGACGGAATCCGCATTGTTCCTCTTCAACCTGAGATTCGACTATCGACCGAACCCTCCTTTCCAGCACCTTGGAGTAGACTTTACCCGGGGAGGCTGAGAAGTGTGATACCCTGTAATTGGCACACACCCTCTGGTCCCCCCTTTTTAAAAAGGGGAACCACCACCCCGGTCTGCCACTCCTTAGGCACCGTCCCAGACTTCCACGCAATGTGGCGTGTCAACCAAGACAATCCCTCCACACCCAGAGCTTTAAGCATTTCTGGACGGATCTCATCAATTCCTGGGGCTTTGCCACTGTGGAGTTGTTTAACTACCTCAGCAACCTCCACCAGGGAAATTGATGCCAATCCCCCTCATCCTCCAGCTCTGCCTCTACCATAGAGGGCGTATTAGTCGGATTTAGGAGTTCCTCAAAGTGCTCCTTCCACCGCCCTATTACCTCCTCAGTTGAGGTCAACAGCGTCCCATTCTTACTGTACACAGCTTGGATGGTTCTCCGCTTCCCCCTCCTGAGGTGGCGAACGGTTTTCCAGAAGTACCTTGGTGCCGACCGAAAGTCCTTCTCCATGTCTTCTCCGAACTTCTCCCACACACGCTGCTTTGCCTCTTTCACGGCAGAGGCTGCAGCCCTTCGGGCCCCTCGGTACCTTGCAACTGCCTCCGGAGTCGTCTGGGATAACATATCCCTGGAAAAGACTCCTTCTTCAGTCGGACGGCTTCCCTGACCACCGGTGTCCACCACGGTGTTCGTGGATTACCGCCCCTTGAGGCACCTAAGACCCTAAGACCACAGCTCCTCACCGCAGCTTCAGCAATGGAAACTTTGAACATTGTCCACTCGGGGTTCAATGCCCCCAGCCTCCACAGATGCACGAAAAGCTCCGCCGGAGGTGTGAGTTGAAAGTCTGTCGGACAGGGGCCTCCTCAGACGTTCCCAATTTACCCGCACTACCCGTTTGGGCTTACCAGGTCTGTCCAGAGTCTTCCCCCACCCCTGACCCAACTCACCACCAGATGGTGATCGGTTGACAGCTCCGCCCCTCTCTTCACCCGAGTGTCCAAAACATATGGCCTCAGATCAGATGAAACGATTATAAAATCGATCATTGACCTTTGGCCTAGGGTGCTCTGGTACCAAGTACACTTATGAGCATCCCTATGTTCGAACATGGTGTTCGTTATAGACAATCCATGACTAGCACAGAAGTCCAACAACAAACAACCACTCTGGTTTAGATCAGGGAGGCCGTTCCTCCCAATCACGCCTCTCCATGTGTCTCCATCATTACCCACGTGCGCGTTGAAGTCCCCCAGCAGAACTATGGAGTCCCCGACTGGAGCCCCATGCAGGACTCCACTCAAGGTCTCCAAGAAGGCCGAATACTCTGAACTCTTGTTTGGTGCATATGCACAAACAACAGTCAGAGTTTTCCCCCCCACAACCCGCAGGCGTAGGGAGGCGACCCTCTCGTCCACCGGGTTAAACTCCAACGTAGCGGCGCTCAGCCAGGGGCTTGTGAGTATGCGCACCCGACCCCAGCGGTTCCTCCCACAGGTGGTGGGCCCATGGGATGGAGGGATGTCCGCCATGTAGCTTTTTCGGGCTGTGCCCGACCGGGCTCCGTGGCAAACCCGGCCACCAGACGCTCGCTGACGAGCCCTCCATCTGGGCCTGGCTCCAGACGGGGGCCCCGGGCTTCCTCCGGGCAGGGTCACTTCATCCCTTCCTCGATTTTTCATAGGATTTTTGAACCATTCTTTGTCTGGCCCCTCACCTGAGACCACTTTGCCTTGGGAGACCCTACCAGGAGCACAAAGCTCCAGACAACACAGCCCTCAGGTTCATAGGGACACACAAACCTCTCCACCACGATAAGGTGATGGTGAGGAGTTTGATTTTGATAATGCTATATGTAGTTTTGGTTGCAGTGCTTCATTTTGCAGGATATATGAGATATTTTGCAGTTTGGGTGTGTGGTTTTGTGAATTGTGTTGAGTATTTTAATAAAACCACACTACTTTGCAAAATTGGGTTTTAGCAATTGGAAAAAACTGTAAGTTGCAGGGCGTTTACCCCTGTCGGCCACCATAGCAAACTCATGTGATTGTCTTGATTCTACACATATTTTTGTTACTGTTTTTTTCCATCTGCAGAGGCATTACCCGTTGTGATTGGACAAAGAATGACGTCGGGGGCGCATTTATAGTAATTTCCATATTAATTTATGGGAGGAGGCAAGGCGGGGTCGGTGGATTGTCATGTAAAAAGGAAAGGTGCGCAGGACCTGACGTACGCCTGGTTTTATACATGTGAATATTTCTGTGCGTAGGTACTTTTCAAGTTTTGGCCGTACGCCATCTTCTGGTATGAAAGCTGCGCAGTCTTTTATACATGAGGCCCCTGGAGAACGTCTGTTGTGTAAACTGGATGCAGCGTTTTTCTCTTGCATTTGTTTTCGGGGTTTGTGTGCTTTTCATTTTGCATTGTTTCTATATTTGCAGCGCGTTTATGTATTTGGTTTTGTTGTGTGTATTTGCAGCATGTTTGCTAAATGCTGCGCATGTGTTGTCAAATTAATTCTTCATTTGCTTGTGTTTTGTCTATTTGCACGTTTTTTTTAGTTGCAGTGCATTTGCCCCTGTCGGCCACTGTAGTCTTCACTCGAAAGACACTCCCATAAGTTGTTTGTTCAAGCAGCAAATACGACTGATATTGATGTTTATAGTGGTGGCGCCCTGTAGTGGCCTCCCGTAATTTGGGTGGTGGATGTGTCAAACAAACAGGACTTTCACCTAGGTGACCAGGGTTTGTGTCCCATTTAAAAAAAAAAAAAGAAAAGAAAAGAAAAAAACAACTTTCTTTTCACTTTATGGAACAAACGGACCTGTCATGTTCGGCATCAACGTGCATAACCGGAAGTTTTAACCCAAACCACAATCTTTTTCTAAACTTAACCAAGCTGTTTTTGTGTCTAATCCTAAACATCTGCAACTGCTTCACAACATTAATGACATGTTTAAAACTGTTACGTTCTGTGGTTTAGATATGAGGATGGAAAAACGCTCCCGTGGGTCATATTTCCTGCCACCGCTAGGGGCGCTGATTTATTAAACGCTCGTATGGGTTGTATTAGAGGGTAGGAATACACAACCTATATTATCATATGGTTTGGAGGACTTGTTTTTAATGTCTTCAGTAGGAACTAATGGACTTGGGGCCGAGCACCACAGACAGGGTAGGAAATTGCTTTTTTAAAAAGGACTAATAAATTGTCGTTTTGGTCTTTTTATTGGTTTTGTTGACAATATCAAAAATATAAAATAATACTAGTATACTATCTCACAATGTTAATGCAGTCAGGGCCAGATGTACTAATGCTTTTGCACTGTATTTGTTTCGCAACGTGCGCGTAAAAGCATGGTGAGGTATGTACAAACAGGCCACACTGAGGTAAAAGCGCAGACTGCCTGTCGCGGGAACTGAAAATGGCAAATTGCGCTTTTCCGTGTCATGCATATGCATTCACGGAAGGGTCAAGGGGAAAGTAGGAGTTTCCCATAAAGAGATGGGAGGGAAAGCGTAAAGTGCGCCTAATTATGTATTCCGCGGTATGTACAAAAAACGCCCGTGAAAGCGTGCCTCTATTTTGCAGTGAAAGTTCTCCGCCTCTTTAAAGCAGGTGTAAACCTGGAAGCGGGTTTCCTCGCATATGCTTCAAGCGGAAAGGATTTTTGCCAGAAGGATCACACTTTTTCAGTTGAGTGAACATGAAGTAATTAAGCATTACAGATTAAGCAGCCATGCAATATTACAGTTACTGGAAGAATTCAAAGATGACATTGAATCTCAGACTCAGCATTCACATTCCATTCCAGCAGTTGTTAAACTCCTCCATACATTACAAATATTGGCATCGGGATCATTTCAAACAGTCATAGCATCAGCAGTGGGAATTTCGCAGTCTGATAACGCTAAGTTTGCAAATGTCTGGCCCTCAGAATCAAATTTTTCAGATTATTCTGACACCACATGAATGCAGCACAAATGCTGTCTCTAGCAACGTTAACAAAAGTAAAAAATAACTTGTGTAATCGTCCCGCGATTCGGATCCAGTCCAAATTTAAATGTTTTCTTCATTGGCCCATGCTTCACCCTTTTACAAAGTTTCATGAAAATCGGGCCAGTAGTTTAAAATCCTGTTGACAAAAACATTACCTTCTCGGCGGAGGTGAAAATATAAATTAAGGAAGTAACAACCATACATATTTTGATGATTACTAAAGCTGCAAAGAAAAGTATCTCAAATATCTCAAACTGAGTCGAATAATGACACACCTCTTATTCTTCCCAAAACTCTATCCATCAAGACATGTGGCTTGGAGTGATTGATAGTAGCAGTCAGATCTTGTGCTTCACACTCCTCATTGGTTGGATGGGTTTTCACTTTTACACATAATTCACTTTCAAATGGAAACAGCAGGACACTGAGCCACTGCTGTTTCTAAGGCATGTATTTAGCTTTCAGATATGGTCAATTATTTTCATAACTTATAAACATTTATCCATAACGATTACTTACTGCAGGTTCGAGTGAGTAATGCCAATAAAATGAAAGTAAATAAAGAGGTTTAGAGTAACACTCACAGGTTAAAGATGAAACAGAGAGTTATGGTTCAAGATGACCCCAAGCCTTCTTCCAGAGAGTGACAGATATATGAATCGGCTCAGTGACTTGCAGCTTTCCATAGGCAGAGTGGCAGCTTAATGGTTAAATCAGGGAAAGAATAGACCTGCCAAAAGACAAGTCCAGGGAAGTATAGCTACAAACAGCACACCTGCATAGAGAGCACAAATGAGACTTCACTACCATAAATCATGCACGTATAGTAGACAGGTACCTACTCATATTCAGACTCTGGGGGTAGGTGCAGACTGTTGGAACATGGGAAGAGTGGAGTTTGTGGAATTTGACTAAAAACATACAACATCCCTCTGACATACAGTATAGAAGGTCAAAAAGGAATAAAGAAAACACCAAGCTATATATGAAAGTTCCATTTAAGGATGGCAGTTAGCCTTCAGAGCATCTTACAAACATCCTTAAAGTTATGTCATCCGCGACACTGTGTACAGTGCAATATTAAACCATTCTTCAACAGTGACAGGATCCAGTCGATGAGGGATGAAGGAGGTGAAAAACTACTTTATACACTGCTCTTCAATAAAAATCCCAGGAGTCCAATGATGTTTTAAATGAAAAGACCTGTGACTTCTTCCTGGTGTTCATGAAACCACTTTTTAATTTATTTAGCAGGGTGCGTCGTGGTGTTATCATCTTGGTACTGTATATGGAAACATCACGAGGGAGCAGCATTTGCACCACAGGGTGCACTTGGTTCTGTAAAATAGCTTCATATTTTTTGGCTGTTATGCAATCATACAGAGCAATCATCAGATCTAATGGTCCCCAGTAGATATCTGCCCCTACTATTACAGCTCTGCTGCCATGTTTAACAGTCAGCAACAGACATTTTGAGTTGGAAGCATTTAGCACTTTCATCAGAATCTAAAGAGAGTGAAAGATGACTCATTAGATAATATTGCTTCCTGCTGTTGCTCAGGTTCCAGGTTTACAGCAGATAATGTTTACATCAGGTAAACACTTTATTTGTTGGCCTTGGATACAGTGTGCTTTCTAACAGCAGCCATTCCAAAAAATACCAGCTTTGTGAAATGTACAGTTTTTGTAGACTGTGTCACAGCGAGGTTTATTTAATACTGTGGTATTATTTGGGACTGCAGTGTTTAGCAACTATATCTTATTAAGTGTCTGTTTCCCTTTGTTAGCGAGTTTCAAGCTGTGGCCATTTTCCTCTTTTCTGACACAGTGTGACTATATTTAGCATGATGACATGTTTTTCCCTTGACACATACAACTATTTTGGTGAATCTCTTATTCATTACCAAATTACAACCCACTAGTAACTCATTCTTCTTTATCATGCACTGCTAATTGGCTTCCAACCATAGACAGTTAAAGAAACACAGAGCTACGCCATAGACTTCGACGGAGACCAGTGAAGTCAATTAGAAGCACTTTTCCGGTGATGGCTGAGCGTTGCTGCGCAGCCTCAAACTGAGCTTGACGACGTAGATGTGATGTGAGCAACCTGTCTGAAAGTTGTAAGTCTTCTGGTAGCTGTGCCAAGAGAAATCTCAATCATTCCGAATCTTGCAGAGACGGAGAGCGTGAGTAGGAGCCATCCATGAGCGTAGGAGCAGGAGCAACTTTTGGTAAGTATTCTGACTAATTATTTTGTCATTTTGACTGTATGCCTCCACGTCCCCCCGATTGCCTGTGAGCTTCTCCTGACTACGGTAATTTATCTCCTGTGCGACAGAAAGTCGCGTGGTTATGACACAATCGTTAGCCTATTTTTTATAAAAACGGCTGCTACGGGGCCATAACGTGAGATACAAAGTAATGGAGCCTTTTATACATTGTCGTGTTTCTTTAGACATAAACAATGGACAAATAGAGTCTTTAAACGCTTCAGATGTAAAGTTATTCGCTGTCAAAGTGACGCCAAAATGAATGGCAGTCAATGGGATGCTAGCAGAAGGTGATGGCTTGTTAGCCTATGAACCTCCCCATAGGAGGTACGCTTTTTGGATGCTCACTTACCCCCTTGCTTCCAACCTATGTTATATGCCCTAGTCTTTGACATTATCCTTTAGTTATTGTGGTATTTATATTTTGTGGTTCATTCTACCTTGTCTAATATCTATTTATTATCTCTGTCTAATATCCTCCTGCAATGCTGGACGCTTGTAAAGAAAGTGCCCAACCTCTCTATTTATAAGTAAAGATACTGTGTGATGATTATAAATGGATGTCACAAAGTTAACAGTTGACAGTGAAGATGCAGAGAGGACAAAAGGGGGGAGAAAGAGAGAGAGAGAGAGGAGTATGACATGCAACAAAGGTCCCAATCCAGCTATCCTTCATTCATTTATTTTATTGGAGTCTTCTTCTAGCTACTCTGACTGCATCTAGCTATGGTAGCGCTATAATTCCTAGTGATTTAAATATTCCTATCCGATGCCCTGAAAATGCAATTGTCCTTGATTTTATGAATGAACTCAAATCTTTCAATTTAACCTTATATTGCACAGGGCACTCACATAGTGAAAAAGCAACACTTGACCTTTTACATAAACTGCACCTTCTGATGCAGAAAGTTACACTCTGACTTAACTGTGTATGCGGAAATATAAAGTTTTCATGAAGCAAAGAGTCTTGATAGCATCTTGACTGAATGTTCATAAGAAGACATTTTGACATGTCACAGTAGGTAAAGCACAGATGTAATTAATAAAATGAATAATGGCTGAATTCCATTTAGCTGCTTCAGTTT
This sequence comes from Sander vitreus, assembly GCF_031162955.1. Taxonomy (NCBI): domain Eukaryota; kingdom Metazoa; phylum Chordata; class Actinopteri; order Perciformes; family Percidae; genus Sander; species Sander vitreus. The sequence continues at coordinate 12,383,546 of NC_135871.1, read as the reverse complement.
CAGGGTCCTGGTATTGGGCATGTTGGTTGTGGCTTACTAGGACACTTGAATAGAACCGAGACTTTATTAACGTCATTGGTAACACCTATGCTTTTCCAATAATGACAAGTCAACATGTCTGCTGTGAAACAAGCCCACTGAAGTTGCTTGACATTTGATTGTTAGTTTTTGTATGGCTCAGTCAGGGTCAGTACAGACAAAGTTTGAATCCTGGTTGGCTACGTAGACGTAATTTAGATTAAAGCAGCACAGGCGCAGATTTGTCAGACCGGCCAGGGGCTGAATGTGCAGAGGCTACTATGATGCATGCCCTCTAAGAAAAGTTTATTTTCTTTATTTAGACAAAAAAGTGAAAGAAAGGGTGTCAATGAAATATGACTAGGTGTATTTTTGTTAGTGCAGTGAAACTGAAAATGGACACAATTCAATTTTCAGGAAAATGCAACAACAAACTACTTAAGTAACACAGTATCTTTACTTTACTCCCTGTTAACGCTACTACATGGTGGATGGATACAGGGTACATGGGTACATCGATGTAGTGACTTTTATTATTTTACATACATTTTTTTTGCCATTTTCAAACATGTTCAATAATAACTCACACTGTAATTTAATAAATTAAGTGATTTATTTTTAAGTTTCTGAGCGTTCTAATCATTCTGATGACAATGGGTGATTAAGTCTGCTTTCAGTTAAATTTAAAGGAATGATGTTAAATGTGCGAAGAATGTTGCCAAGAAACCTAATTTGTGTAAATCTACACAGGCATATACAATAAAGTATAATTTTCCTTGTTTATATTTCTAATATAAAAATTAAACAGCATGACACACTTTGACTATGCAAATAGACTTTCTAAGCCACTTTACCTAACATGTCATGACAAGTTCATCAGCAACTTCTTTTTTCACTTTGCTCTTACAGATAAATAAAGCTGTTACCATATTAAGGGTGTTGTAAGAATAAACATCCAAATTAGTTGCTGGCTGAACTGACGGTAGATGAGAACTTTTGATAAATATTGTATACAGTACAATCAGGTTGCAAAGAGAATAGAGTGTGTATAGTAAGTATACAAGTGAGGGATTGAAAGAGAGAAAGTAAGCGATAGAGAAGAAAAGCAAGATTAGACAGCCAATTATTTATCTCTATTTTTTGTGACTAATGATGATTTGGAATAGCGCACAATAATTACAAATTCATAGACATGCAAGCAAACAAACTGTATTAACACAGCAGTATATATCTTGTAATCAACAATTAACAGCACAGCACAATAACCACTGTTTGCTTATCACATAATTCACATTGCTAGCCAATGCAGTGGTAACAAACTGTGCTGGCTGATGAAAAGAACATGCACTTTATAGCCTTATGCATTATGACTAAATGAAAAAGTTGAGAATGTGTTTAAGTAATTATTAAAGCTTGTTAATTCTTTACTCTAATAATGTTCCCTCGGTGTAAGACTCAAAGATGTATTTCCTCTACAGAATGCTCCATCTTGTGAGGCCTTGTTTTTTGGTAATATAGCATACAGCGGTGGGAGGCAGGGATAGATGATATGTTCGGGAACATAAATCATATGCATGTGTTTGCAAAATGTTCTCCTTTTGTTTGTGCCGCCGGGCTGCTATGCCTGCTTTACTTTTGCTTCTTAGTCACAGGCAAGCAGAGGTGCAATGAAACAAGGGCAGCATGATCGTACAATGTCAGCAAGCAGCAAGTCAAATTAACGTTCACATGTTCCCACTTACAATAATTCATGATTTGCATCCTTTTCCAGCATGGAATGGACAGAACAATCACCACAATAAAGCAGAAATGCTTCAAAGTGGAGACAAAAAGACTTTAAAATAAATAAAAAACATTCTAGATGAGATAGTGATCATATATAGAGAGAGAGTTCAGATTGAAAGATAGATCAATAGAACTATAGATGTCCACAACTGTCCCCCTGACTTCTCACCCATGGTGGGGAGTTTCAGTGATCTGGCTCCCTGCCACCTCTTAGCTGGGTTAATTTTGATGTCTTCATGGTATCCAAACCCCAGGAGACTATCATTGTTGCTTCTAACTGAGGCCTCTCACATATGGCAGCACTGTTGCCTCCCAGCAAGAAGGACCCATGATCAATACCTTGATGATATCTTGCTGGTTTCTGTGCTCAGATTTCCTCTTACAGTCCAAAGGCATGCAGCTGCAGTTGCGACTCTAAATTGTCAGTATGAGTATAAGAGTCTGTCTTGTTGTTTTAGCTTTGTGATGAACTGGCCATCAGCAAGGGAGTTAGTTAAACAAAAATTTGAATTCTCCTGACTTTTGTGGAAGGAAAAACTGAAATAATTGTACAGCTATTAGCTACATATTTTTCCTTTTCTTTTTTACCGTACTCATCATCATTTCAGCTGTCTATCCCGATACAACATTCAACATTTGGGAGGATCCCATGTGTGGTTATGTTTGTGTTTCACTAGGAAAGTGGAAGCTAGTCAGGCTAGTTTGCTAGCTAAACACTGATTCAGGATGTCACTTTTCGTTCGTGCTTCTTCAACACCTGCTTAGTGGTAGCCCCTGCACACCCCTCACACTGCATGTCTAATGTGTCCATTTCACAAGTCAAGTTGTGGTGATGGCAAATGACAAGACTAATAGCAATGGGTAGTCCTGTTAACTTAGAGCTCTGCATGTTAAGATGGATTTATACTTCTGCATTTGAAGGGGTTACCCTATTTGGGGGCTACGTGTGCGCCATGTTAAGGCTAAGGTAGTGAGGGAGATAACACGCAGAGACTGCAAGAACTGTTCTTTGGTCAGCATTGGCTGAATGAGTAAATTAAATGAATAAAATGCTTTAAAATGTACATTTTTTTGGATGTAACAGAAATGTGCCGCTGGGTTTTATGATCCCTGGTATTATGAGCTGACAGCCTCATCCAACCATCCTTTCCTCAAACTCTGTCACTTTCTCCTTCTTTTGCTCTGAAATATGACTCATGAGACAGCCCCAAAGGAGTGATGGGTAAAGATCACTCCTCATGAACACTAGCTAATTTCCCCTCAGATCAACTCTCAGAGGGGAAAAAAGGGGATAAGAATGAGAAAAGAAGAGAGAGCCATACACTAGTGCCTCTTACAGAGGCAAAAAGGTAGAACGCCAATTTTATCCAACAACTGTCTCCTCTGAAGACATGCTCAAAGTGACAGAGAGCCCCATTGACTACTCATCATAAACCCTCATTAAAGAAAACCAGGTTTTCTCTAATCCTTTCATTTGACGACTCCAGCTCCAGTTCCCATTTCTGGAGACATCAAGCTAATACGACTCGGCGAGAGGAGAAAATGAGCAAGTAAGCAAAAGAAGTTAAGGCCTATAGTATAGTGCTGAGCATTAAAGATGCCAACGATGAATACATTTGGGGGGGGGGGACAAGTATGACAAAGGTGTCAGGGTGCGAACACTGTGTAAGGTGATTATAGGAAAAATAAATTAGCATTATGGGACTCTTTAGATGTGCATTCACACCTCGCTGTCTCACGACCCTGCTTCCTTCCTTTCACATGCTTGCCTGTCATCATTAGCTTCTATGTCTCACTTTGTCTCACTTGTTTCCCTGTAGGACTGCATCTACATTTATAAAGTGTTTGTTTCCATACAAAACTGCAGGGGTTTAGGCTGAGTTTTCTGAGTGATTACCACCTCATTTTTGTGCCAAAGTTTTCAGTTTGGTTTGTATGAAATTTTGTTTTGTTCGTTTGTCAGCAGGGTTACGGAAAACATACCTACTAGCCCGGTTCTAATGAAACTAGGTGGAAGGGTGAAACATGGGCAAAGTAAGAACCCATTAAATTTTTTAGCGGACCTGAATCACAAAGTGGATACACTTCTTATTTTTAACTTTCATTAACAATGCGAGATAGGGCATTTGGCCTAGGTGGAGGTATGCACTCTTCAAGCTCCCTTCTAGTTATCCTTATTTAGCAGCATAATTCTGATGCCCCTCACTATGCTGTATACTATTAAACCTATGTGATAACTTTACCAAAGAAGGTAAATAAAAACAATTTGTGTCTCTCACCTGGGGCCCGTTTCAGGAAGGAGGTTTAACAAACTGACTCTGGGAAACTGAGTTTTCGGTTTTAGAACAGCTGATTTGAGTTGGTTCAATCAACTCAGAGTAGGTTCACGCGGGTGCACCACCACAACAAAAAGGCAGCATGAATGAAGCCATGATACTATGATTCACCATGGTAACAACCACAAACAAACTGGTCGGCGGAAATACTCATGCGTACATACAGCGAGTTTGAACATGTATTTCGTTAAAACAACACAGCGGCTGCTGCAAAAGAGAGAGAATTTGCTGCTAGAGTAAATGTGTATATTCCACTATAGTGTATATCATATTTAATAAGTATAGCCTAATATTACTGGTGAAATGGTATTAAACCTATAATCTATTTCATTTAGGTGCAATACTGCAGGCGAAAAAGTCCTAGGTCTACTAATCCCATTCTGAGGCTGCAGCACCATCATTAACAGAATTATAATTCATAATCTTTTATTTCAAAGGATACACATGGATATATTGGGTTTACATCATTCACCTGCAATACTGTGGAACTCCTTTTTAATGTCTCTTACTGGTTTGTGTCCAGGGAACACTACAAAAATGTTTAAAACATGCTTCAGAGAGAGTCACACTCTTCTGACGGCGCTTTGCTACAGTGGCTTTACTAAAATGCTCCGCATCACCAATGTTGTAAAGAAAACTGCCGTTTGCAAAAAAAATGTAATGTGACACAAATAATCTGCTGGGATGTAGAGCATGTCCAAGATGCGTGACGTTAGTGATATGAGGATGGATGAGGTTAGGTAGGCTACATAACTGATAGACTGGGAAGAAAAACGATACCGCTCAAATAGGAAGTTATCTGGAAATTAAAATGCGTTGGGGCCTCAATATCATCTCCCAACGTATGTTTAACTCTCTGCGAAGTAATTCAGCTTCTTCATCAACGGGATCGTCGACAAAAGGACATGCCATGTTTCAAGAAAAAAAAATGTTTTATAGTCTGCCTAACATGTTACATGTAACATAACCAACACTGTTTTTTTATTCATGCAGATAACAAACTGCTCTAAAATGCGCCTGATACAGACTGAATGAATGAATGAGGAAATGAAAGGGCGCTGTGTCAGAGGGAGGAGACTGAGAGAAACTCAAGGTTTATTGAAGAAAACCTGCTCCCGACCAGGTTAGGTTCACAGGCTCAGTTACCATAGTAACTGACTCTGAGGTTAAGTTACCTCTCTTTCTGAAACAGAAAACCCAGAGTTTCCCTCATCTCAGGGTTAACAAACTCAGAGTTTTCACTAAACCTGCTTTCTGAAACGGACCCCTGGGGCAGTTGTGGAGTTATCAAAACATCACAAACAATATGTCATGATTGTCTAAAATTTCTCAATCTGTTGTCCTTATTGGCAAAATTCTCAAACTGGCAAAGCAAAAAGTACAAAATACTATTTCGAGCCAGTTCTGCAATCAGAGGAGCAGGTGAAAAGTGTGAATGCTGCTGCAGAGCAGAACAGGCCCGGTGCTCTCAGGCTCTTTCTGTCCCCCACGCCACCGGCCTGCTCCCAAGAGCCCATGGAGGAATAATCAGTCATTAACTGGTGCAGGCCCAGCTTCAGCTCCAGAGTGCCGTGTCCCTGGGTGGATCAATAGGCCAAGGTAATTAAAGAGCCAGGCGGGGAGGGAGGGGGGCATGTTGCCAGTAAATCCACCGCAGCGATAGGATGCCTGTAGCCAGAATGACTACAACACTGACACTGAGAATGTCACTAAGGGAGGGTGACTGACCACACACACACAAGAAACAAACACATGCACACAAACACATAACCCTAAAAGTCAAAATGGAAAATGCATTTTTTTTTCTTACCTGTAGTGCTATTTATCTATCTAGATTGTTTTGGTGTGAATTGTCCAGTGTTGGAGATATCGGCTAGAGATGTCTGCCTTATCTTTCCAATATAATGGAACTAGATGGCACTTGGCTTGTGGTTCTCAGTAAGTGTCAAAGAGATATATACAAAAACTCAACAGCAATGTCTCTTTGCAGAAATCATGAGCTGGTTACTTGTAATAATCCACAGACCTTGCTGTGAGCAGTTTCATGTAGGAACTATTTTCTTTCTATCAAACTACACCCACCAGCTGTATCACCATTCAAAAGGAAACATCTACTCATGGACGAGAGGCTCGTGCTCATGACAGTGAGAGATGTGAGATGTAAACATGGCGTAGCTAGCTAGCTAACACTACAGCTCAGCTGAGGAGGACGTGCCTCTCGTCCATGAGTGCACTTCCTTCTGCGCGGGGACCCGGTTGGCCGGTGTAGTTTGGTAGAAAGAAAATAGTTCGTACAGGACACTGCTCACAACCAGGTCTGCGGTTTCTGTCGAGTAACAAGGGGGCTCATTTATAAAACTGTGTGTGGGATCCTTTCTAAAAGTGTATGTCTGCCCAAAAGGCAAAAATGGCGTAGGCCAAAACAAATTCAGACTTATAAAATCGTGCGTACGCACACCTGAAAGCAAAGTTCCCTTTATTAAAAAAAGTGTGTGTACGTGAATTAGCCTCTTATCCTGCCTTGTACACGCCCATTTTTAACCATAAATAGTCAATGCAAAGCACCTCATGAATGCTGATCAGTATGTTAATGACCCTGCCATGCAGTTGTTCTTACGTTACAAAGAATCATGGCGACAGGTGGGAAAAGAGTTAAGGGCGTAACTTCTCAGACACTGAGATAGATAGATTATATTATATCCAGCCAAGCCTTAGTGATGAAGTTGAAGATTATATATCATTTTATATAATATATTTACCTGTATATTCCTGCTGGAAACAGCTGGTTGCCAGTAACCCCAGAGTGGTGAGGACCTGTATTTGGACCGGGATGGCATGGTTCAGGCGTATTGCCCTCTCAAGTACTGGAACCAATTCAGTACATAGATCCAAGAGCACAGCTCTAGGGAATCTAAATCATCATGGGCCAGTCAATCGTTATGATCCCTGAGACTCTTTCTCTCCTGATTCTTCCATTGCCGTAGTCCTCCTGCAGTGCCAGCAGTGCCATTATGCAGCATTACGCACGGGGGTCACCGCAGTATTTATAAACTCAGCAAAAAAAGAAACGCCCCTTTGTCAGGACACTGTATTTGAAAGATCCATAAACCATAAAACCATAAACAATTAATGAACATGCACCTGTTCGGTCGAAAAGGCAATAACAACTTAAGGGCGGTAGGCAATTAAGGTCACAGTTAAAAGAAAATTAGGAAAGTAAAGAGACCATTCTACTGACTCTGAAAAACACCAAAAGAAAGACGCCCAGGGTCTCTGATAATCTGCGTGAACATACTTTAGGCATGGTGCAAGGAGGCATGAGGATAGCAGATGTGGCCAGGGCACTACACTGCAATGTCCCTACTGTGAGATGTCTAAGACAGCGCTGTGAAAATTGTACAGTTTATGTCTTAGTTGTTGAATCTTTTAATGTTCATGCAAATATTTGCATATGTTAAGTTTGCTTAAAATATAAAAGCAGTTGAAAGTGACAGGATGTTTCTTTTTTTGCAGAGTATACGTTTACAACAATTTGTGATTGTTACCACCCTGCCAAAATCACAGCATCAATTAGTGGTATCCCCCACCCTGAGATACAATTTAAAGAAGAAAATGTAATGATCGAACACGTTTCTTCATGCCAGTTTTGTTATGAAAAGTATTAAAGTTCGGACTGATAACAAGAACATGATGACGATAGAGCTTAATGGCTGTATTTCCAGACTTTGGCATTTGATGATACATGCACAGTATTAAAGAAAGCTATTTAGTCATGTACACTGTGTTCTGCAGTTATCTAATGGTAGGATATATAATATCCATATATATATATAAATATATGTCCCGTAGTGGACAATGTGATGGTGAGACAGTGCTGATTAAATATTTAGAACCCATTTTATTAAAGATTTGAGTTGGATTTTACAAGGTGTTTATGAAACAATTATCATTCAGTACAAGCGCAAATAACACTGCTGGATTTAATCTTCATGATAACGTGGATCTAAGTGAAATGAATGTGTGTGAGGGATCAATATTTAGAAGTATTACGAGTAATCGTTCTTCCCACATTTACTTTCTGCAGTCAGACTTCAGTTCACCACCTCACCGCCTGCGTTGCCAATTCCCATTGTCTCCAAAATCTACGTACGCATAGGTCAGAGTTTGAGTGAAGGACCGTACATTCTCCCGTCAAGTTTTTTTTTTTATAAATCACAACCTTTGCGTGGGAAGTGGCGTACGCACATTTTCAGCTCCGTTTTGTGTGTACGCGTGTGAGACCCCTGGCATGCAGTGGCTCAAACACAAGCCTATGCACTTATAAAAAAATACTGAACACTGAAGACATGTGTGCATGATGGTAGTGTTGTATAATTACTTGACTTGTTTAGTTGTTTTTTTTTAGATTTCTATCGTCATGTGCAAATTGGCATAGATGTTAGTAATTACTGTGATTTAGAGTTCTGTGCTGCACCCAAACACCAGAGGATTAATGGTGTCTTCTTGTGTATCCAAGTGGAGACGCAAATCTATTGAGCTGTCAGGACACATGGTGATTTCATTTTTCCAAGCTGCTTTTAGCATGAGTAGCCTAATGTTTTATTGTGGAAAAAGGTAAGCTGCATGAGCAATATTGCTTTGTCACATCCAAAACACCATAGATGGATTCCCTTTTTACTGAATGAAGTTGCTCAGATGTGGAAGTCCAATAAAGAGATCAAATAATTACAGTACTACAAAAAATCCAGTGGGAAAGACTGATGTGAATGATGTTGTTTGTTTGTTTGACGAGGTATAATGGGTTTTTCCAGAGATTAATTTGGTGTGTGCTCTAAATCCCTGAGCATTTGCAGGCTCCACTGGTTTCCTTTAATCTGATGCATTAGCAGTCCTTACTTCAGTCTAACAAGGATATAGGGGTCTTGTGTTTTTGTCAACCCTCTCGGACTTATACAACTTTTTAAATCCAGCCCTTAACACTAAAGCACCTTTAGTCACTTAATGTTATCTCCAATACACAGTGCAAAACAAGAAAGCAGATAAGTGGTGTACATACTCCAAAGTAGTTTGTAGCTTCCAAGAGAGTTACACTTCATGTTTACTGATAAATAATGAAGTCATACATCTGAGGCCCGTTTCAGAAAGCAGGTTTAGTGAAAACTCTGAGTTTGTTAACCCTGAGATGAGGGAAACTGGGTTTTCTGTTTCAGAAAGGGAGGTTAATCAAACCTGAGAGAGAGGGGTAACTCCACCCCGTTTCAGAAAGAGAGGTAACTTAACCTCCGAGTCAGTTACTATGGTAACTGAGCCTGTGAACCTAACCTGGTCGGGAGCAGGTTTTCTTTAAGAAACCTTGAGTTTCTCTCAGTCTCCTCCCTCTGACACAGCGCTCTTCCATTTCCTCATTCATTCATTCATTCATTCATTCAGTCTGTATCAGGCACATTTTAGCGCAGTTTGTTATCTGCATGAATAAAAGATCTGTGTGGGTTTATTAACCGTGTTAGGCAGACTATAAAACGTTTTTGTTTCAAACATGACATTTCCTTGTGTCGACGATCCCATTGATGAAAAAGCTGTATTACTTCGCAGGGAGTTCAACATACGTCGGGAGATGATATTGAGGCCCCGACTATAGATGTATTTTCATTTCCATAACTTCCTATTTGAGCGGTATCGTCTTTCTTCCCAGTCTATCAGTCTAGATAACCTTATCCGTCCTCATATCACTAACGTCACCCAACGTGTACATGCTCTACATCCCTGCACATTCTTTGTGTCGCATTATGTTTTTTGCAAACGGCAGTTTTCTTTACAACATTGTTGATTTTAGTAAAGCCACTGTATAGCGAAGCACCGTCAGAAGAATGTGACTCGCTCTGAAACGTGTTTTAAACGATTAGAGTTCCCTGAAAACAAACCAGTAAGACACATTAAAAAGAAACAAATGACTGTAAATCATAATTCTGTTAATGATGGTGCTGCAACCTCAGAATGGTGGTAGTAGTTTACTTTTTCGCCCGCAGGATTGCACCTAAGTTAAATTATAGGTGTAGCCTACTACCATTCCAGTTTTCACCAGTAATATTATAGGTTACCTGTGATTAGATATTAGAGCTTACACATTGACTCGAGCAGCAATTTCTCCCCCACCAATTCTCGTTATTTTACAGTTATTTTTACTACATACTACATACATGTTCAAACTCGCTGTTTGTGTGCATGAGTATTTCCGCCAACCCGTTTGTTTGTGGTTGTTACCATGGTGAATCGTAGTATCATGGCTCCATTCATGCTGCCTTTTTATTGTGGTGGTGCACGCGCTTAACTTTGAGTCAACCAACTCTGAGTTGATTGAACGAACTACCATCAGCTGTTCTAGAACCGAAAACTCAGAGTTTCCCATCTCAGGGTAAATCAACTCAGAGATCAGGGTTAGACTCAGAGTTTGTTAAACCTCCTTCCTGAAGGTGGCGTATCACTCTCCGTGCCAAGATTATTAACATTTTAAATGTCAAAAGGTGAGAAAGCAAGTAGTTAGTAGACACACAGGAAGGTGTCAATTATTATTGACAAATACTGTTCAATTAAGCTTTAATTAAGCTACAGAAACACATTCATGTACTGTAGAACTTAGTTGTTAGTTGTTGCCATAAGTAGCAAAGAAATTGTTGCCGGTTTTTTTTTTTTTTTTACTTCTTTGGTTCTTTTCAGCTAATTGGTGTGCGCCAGTTAGTCAGTGTGTTCACAGAGGCTCAATCATAAAAGGCCATTTACATTCAGGTTTGTGGATTTTTCAGTGCATTATTTGCTGATTTTTTTTCCGCATTTACAAACACAAACATAACACATATTTCACATGACCTGTTCTGGCTGCCAACTCTTGAAAGCTGTAAAGAGATGCATGTTTACAGCCTTTCCAGTGCCTGCTGCTGTGTGTTTATCAGCTGATACAGACTGAGCATCATATCAGCGACCTGAATTCCATTTTAACGCCCCTCGCCGCTAAATCACAAGCGGCACACCGGCCCAGCCGAATGGCGTGCAGCCAGAAAGAGAGCAGGGCAGCCTGTAGACAGAGTTTTATGGCATATGGAAATGGCCTAGATATTGATTTCTTTAATGTGGAAACAAATATCCTCCAAAAGAGGAGGAATAAATGATCCATCTATAATGAGGCCCATTCAGTAGACATTGTCCTGGGTTAGGGTGTCCATGCATCCAACATACTACTCCACGATATCTCAACAACTCATGACCTGATTTCTGTGGAATTTACTGTGACTATTCCTAAACCCCATAAGATGCCTATTGTTGATGTTTGTGTACCTTTTCTCTGCCATTATCATTTTCATCAATTTCCGATTGGACCACAAATATCTACTTTTAATGGCTAAACTGCCACAACAAAAGATACTCTGAATATTCATGAGCTCCAGAGGAAGAATCGTTTGAATCTGATGATGACGAGATCTGTTTTGTAGCCATCCTAAAGTCAAATTGTCCATGATCCAAAACCGTAGTTGTTCCTTTAGACCTTGTTAACATACAGCAGGTCTACCCGACCTTCTTTGATTAGAGTTTGCACCAGTTTCCAGATACATTTTAATAGTCTAAGCCGCAGTCCTCAAAGATAAGTTTTTGGCAGTTTCTCTGTAAGACAATATTTTCTTTTCTCAGAGTAAAAATAGATCGCCGTTTTACTGCTGAGGTGTCACTGGCCCCCCGTGATGACCATTGAGTGTTTTCATCAAATGTTTCACTAAATGTGTGAACCTATTGATTTAGAAGCTTTCAAGTCTTACTGGGACTCTTTATTAGTGCTTTTTTTAAGATAGTTACATGGAAAGGTCACCTAGTTAATTCTTTGTGGTAAGAACACACAGTCAGTGGTCGCATCAATTGTATTTTGCCATAGATTCCTGATGATAATTCCAAAAAGGTTTCCAATAATAAAAAAATACATATACTAACAATTACTCTCTTAACACGGATGTTTTAATTAAGTCCTCTTAATTCCTGTTTTCTAATTTAAATAACATTGGTACTACAGAGATTGAGTATTCCCAAGAAAGGTGTTTTTGAATAGCAGTGTATATATTTAGCACAACACAAAGATCCTATTCTACTACCTTTGCAACACATACAATGTAAATTGAGTCCTGCTGGTGCACTGTTTACCATAGTTGAAGTCAATAATAAAACTAAACAAAATACGTTTTGCAACAAGTTACATACCAAACAACCACTTAACATAATCGACTCTGAACCTCTGCAGGTGTTCCAGGCATTGGACAAAATGAGATTAGGTGCAGCACAATTGGCTTTCAGTGTTTGAACAACCTTGCGCCTTTATAGTGAGGGCCAACTGTGCGGCTGCAGATCTCTCGCTAACGGGCCACAGGGAAGAGGAGAGGTCACGCCATCTATGCACATTTATGTTTGATATCACTTTCATACAGGCCATTATATTTCTCCCTGACTCAGCCTCTCTGGTCCCGTCCTAAACAGATAGCTCTGTGTGTGTGTGTGTGTGTGTGTGTGTGTGTGTGTGTGTGTGTGTGTGTGTGTGTGTGTGTGTGTGTGTGTGTGTCATAGCACAAGTTAATGAATTATCTTTCAAAAAATGAATTAGAATCCTGGAAAGATGATTTGTCAAATATATTTATCAAACTGGGCAGTGCAACTATTGTGCTGTCGTTTCAACAAAAATGATCACATCTGTCTTTGGAGGATAAATAAATCCAAACTCTCATCTACCAGACTGTTTTTGTTTTTTTGTGTTTCTAGGTTGTTGTTTTCTTTTTCAAGCTATTAAGATTTTGAGACAACTCCAGATTTATTTTTTGCTTTGCTTATGAAAAATAACTTTCTTTTTTTAAATGTGCCAATAATGATTTTGTGTCTGTCTAATGTCCTTCCATCCTGAGACCTTTCCAGACACAGAACCTGACCCTTGAGTCCCATGTTCCTTTCCTGGGACTCTAGCTTGCCTGCTCCACTAAGCCCATTGATTATTTGATTTATTGATCCAACCAACATTTTTTCCATTAAGATGTACAGGAAAACTTTGTACAGTCCTGTAAGTAGTAAACGGGGAAGGAGGGGGAGCAGGAGAAGCCTATTGATTTTGTGGACAGTGACTCTGATCACTTTGAACAGCCTGGGATCGACAAGCCATCCCCAGGGGGAGCAAAGCCTTGATCTGGCAAAGAGGAGTGCAGCGGATGGGCGTGTCCATCAGAGACAAACTAGACAAAAACAGGAGAGGGTATTAACTGTGATGCCCATTGATCGGTCAGCACTGCACACAGTCAGAGAGACAAGCTGGCCCATTCGATTTGTCTGGAGACAGGCCCGATGTAATTGTAAAGAACTGCAAACAGCGAAAAGGACAGCAATGGTCAACAGAAAATCTTTGTTTTTTTGCAGTGTGTTGCACATAAACAAGGATTCAGGTGAGAGAGTGAAAGAAAGAGAAGACAGACAGAGAAGAACATAGTAGGGGAAAAATACAGAGCTCCAGAGGGGATTTAGCTAAGCAGTGTCATTAACAGTCAAGGCAGAGATTTCCTCCTGGCTTTACTGCCCACTGTGCACTGAGGACCATTCTTTCCAGACAGATCTGTGAGCAGGAGGGACATATATTTAGAACTTAGAGGCAGCATTATTCGATGGTGTTTGGCAGAATCTCACAGGTGGGGGGTCAGCATAAACAACACAAGTTAGAAGCTGCTAGACTAGGCTGCTTTTCTTCCTGAGGCTTGACACCCACCTGAGTGGATGCACAATGGGCACACATTTAAAATGGTGAATGTTCGAAGAGTCCTCAGTTGCTATGGATTCTTTGCTGTATGCATATGCACCATTCTGTAAAAATACTGTACACAATACAAGTTCTCCAAAGATTTGGGACATTTCATTGTGTTGTCATGGAAATTAAGACATTGCAGCTTTGTGCATCCTCCTCTAGACTTAATCTCCAACTTCTTAATAAAGGAGAATCTTGTATTTGAAGTTGGAACTCAGGATTCCCTTCTTTCCTTTATGAAAGATAAAACAAGGACAGGCAAATTTTTTCTCTCTCAAAACTGTAGTTTGCAGCATTTAGCAGTTTGTACTTAATGTTTATGTAGAAAGAATGATGACCAAAGCGATAAAGCTAGCACAGTCAGGGCAAAGCAGTGAGTCAAGCAAAAGTAACTATAACTTAATAAAAACACAGCGTGTCTTGTGGCTGCATGGTGTTGTTATCATTTAATACTATAAAGTTAAGATACTATAATCAGTAACCCTTTGTCATTCTTTATACAACAGTACATCATTATGAGTCAATTAAAAACATTTTAATTGTTTAAGATAATTGAATTGTTTTCTGTTTATGTAACTGTGTTGTTGCTGCTGGAAATAGAAATGATGTCACGTCATTAGAATATAAATTGACTAGAATATGGGAAAATAAACCAAAAGAGGAGGTACATTGTCTGTGCCTCACTTTTCCTCATAGATACAGAACACATTTCAAACTTTTTAGCCATGCTGTAGAAGCATGGTTCTATGGATGACTATGTCAGCCTGGCTATCGCCCGTTCCACCACTTTGGTCCGGGCTGAAATAGCTTACAAACTACTGGATGGATTGCAATGACATTCCATACAATGAATGAACGAAGGATGAATGGCATTGATCTTGACTCCCTTGCCACCAAGAGTTTAACATTTGTGCCTTTTAGTGAAATATTTGATATGATACTGAGTCTCATCCATCCAATGATACTATTGGATGGATTGTCATGTCATGTAATACCTAAGGACGCCCTGACTTTCTCCAATATCTGTACAAAGTTTGTAGTTTTAATTTCTCCAATATTCTGGTTCATTATAAAATACCTGCATAACTAATGACATTCCCATCAGCCTTTGCTTTACTTTCAGGTTTCTGCTAATTAGCACATTTTAGCATGCTAACATGCTAAACTACGATAGTGAACATGCTAAACATTATACCTGCTTATATTAGCATATTAGTATTGTCATTGTGAGCATATTAGCATGCCAATTCTTCAAGTAACAGTAAAAAAAACAACTGTTAAAACACAGTATACACAGCCATTTAAAGGTTTTGGAATTGCCTGCCACAAAAGCTTGATTGGGTACAACCAGATGGCTGAGAGGACTACTCCATATTTTTTAATGGTCTTTCATGCATTTAGGTTGTACAAAGTCCTGTAGAAAGATGAAACGCCGTACAATGGTTCAACCAGACTGACAATTGATGGGGCAGAAAGACACAAAGATACTTTAGAGCAACAGTTAAATAAGAATAGAATAAATCAGCAGTCACTTGTAAAATAACTGGAAACTGGAAGCCTGGCATCAAAATCTGTGCAGATTTAAATAGGTACAGGTTCACTTTTCAGTTTCAAGTGCACAATAATGGCTACAAGAAGTTGGAATTGACAGGCAAGGTGTTGCTTTAGCAAAGCTATTCTTAAAACTTCACAATAGCAATAGGTTGGTCTAAGGTAAGCACTATTGGAATATCAGATGGAAATACTATAGACAAATCAAAGTTTAAACCTGTTCAATCTAACCATTGAGTAAAATGCAGAAGGCCCTAAGAAAAACATACGTACTCAATATTTAGATTCCAATTGCATGGTTGTGGTTCAATAATGAGCAAGGGTCACTTATGCTTTTCTGGACTGGAAAACAAATTAAACATTGAAGGCTTTTGAGATGGAAAAACGGTTACAACAGTGTTCTCCCCTTTCATGCAACACTATGGGGACATCGACTTAATGGAAGTTTTAATCATAATATTTTTCTTCTTTTTGGGGCAAAACTATTTCAAATGTGTCTCCATGGAATATCATATCCATATTTGTATCTGTGTTCCTGTTCTATTTTACCTCACTCATATTAAATTATTGATTAATCAAGTCCACATGAATCATGTCAACACCCACATTTTGTGAAATGTTTGGGTGAGCCTAATGACAATTTGACACAGAGCCAATCTAGAGAGCGACAAGAAAGGTGATTGAAATTCATTGCTTTTGAATGATTGTAATTTATGTCCAGGTCAGAATATGCCATGAGCATTGGACATTTCCCAAACAAGTAAATGCAATTAAATAAGAAACACATAAATCATTGGAGGAGATGAATGACGGACAAGGACATTCTATTCCCTGGTATTTAGCTGTAGAAGAATTGAATTTTAATAAGACAGACATGTGTGACAGATGTCACTCTTTGCAGTCAAATAGACAGCTATTAATGAGACGTAGGTTTTTCTGTCCAAAGTATGTCTTTTTGCACATCATATTTGACAAACCTTATTGTCCCCTATAATGAAATAGACAAGTGGGAATCAGCCAACCATGATTCTATCTGTCCATCACAAATAACCTGGCTGGATAACATTAATTGGACTTTGAGAGTCCAGACTTCAAGAAGTTATATTTTCAAAAATTATGATTAGACAAAGGGCTGTTTTTGTGGGCATTGTTATCTCATACATGTCTGTGACCACAGAACACATTTACACACAGGTAGCCGACTCTAACTCCCATTGCACAAAGCTATTATTGCTGGTGTAATTTAAGACAGCCCTTTGTAACATGGTAATTATGGCAGATGGGAAGATTTTCACATTACGGTAATCTAGAATTGCTGACGGGTCGCTGGATTTCTACTGTGAGAGGGAAGAGGTCTGTGAACAGATTAAGAGAACAATCTTTTATGTTTTATCTCTGAGACGCATGCAGAGAACTGAGGTGGTCAGGTTGCCTTTAAATCACCAAGTCAATTACCTTGTCCATATGGGACAGCAGTGATTTAGATGTTAAAGACGGGCGAAGTTGAGAGTGAAGGGGATGTATCAAAGGGGTCTCCCCAAGCTATCTTGTGTCCCTTGAGGCTATACTTATGAACACCTGACTGACTCAGATTCAGGGCTGCGCTGGTTACGATAGCTTTGGCAGCAGTAGCATTTTGAGATGAGATGGAAGATGTATAGCACCTGCTCAAAGAACAACCGCTAACATCTCTAGGGATTCTAATAATTATCGTCAGATTCACATGATAGCACCTGTGAAAACACAGTGTGTCTGGCAGCACAATAACACCTTTAATTAACATGATTAATGTTTTAAAATGTATATTCACATGAGGTTGTTTTGAAAGCACATATGCTGACTATGAAGATGGATGTCTTTTTAAGATACAATATAATTGTGGCCGGGTTGGATCAGTGGGTAGAGCAGGCGCACATATATTTATATTTGTAAATATATGTATATATTTATGCCTCGACGCAGAGGTCCAGGGTTCGACTCTGACTTGTGACGATTTCATGCATGTCATTCCCTTCTCTCTCCCCTTTCTCACCTGTCCTGTCCATTAAAGGCAGAAAAGCCCAAAAAAATAATCTTAAAAAAAGAAAAAGGATACAATATAATGCAAAAGAATGGGACATGAAAAAAAGAGTTGGAGAACATATGTAAATGTGTATGTATATATATTTTAATTTGAGTATTAGGGATCAGTTGCTGAAAAAAGCTCTGGAAAATACTGAGAAAAACTATATGTCAAAATGTATGGAATCATTTGAACTGCTCATTAACAAATGTATGACATCATTTTAACCATTTAATACATTTATTTAAGTGACTATAATCAATATCTTCATGATAACAATGGATCAAATATATGTACCGTAATGTAAAATACTCATACTCATGATGATGAACCCACAGAGAATTATCAGCGGACTCTACAGTTCCCCTCTGCTCGATTGTTTTGGTTGTCCAGCACATTTTTACTTTCACCTTTTTGGCTTCAGCAGAGGACTATTATCAGCGAAAAAAGCTTTAAAAACCCGCTGTGCACTACCTGTGAAAACCATAATATGAAGAATATTGGACTTACAGTGGGGCAAAAAAGTATTTAGTCAGCCACCAATTGTGCAAGTTCGTTGCCCGGGCGGTGTGTTTGGGATCATTGTCATGCTGAAAGACCCAGCCATGTTTCATCTTCAATGCCCTTGCTGATAGAAGGAGGTTTTCACTCAAAATCTCACGATACATGGCCCCATTCATTCTTTCCTTTACACGGATCAGTCGTCCTGGTCCCTTTGCAGAAAAACAGTCCCAAAGCATAATGTTTCTACCCCCATGCTTCACAGTAGGTATGGTGTTCTTTGGATGCATTCTTTCCCCTCCAAACACGACGAGTTGAGTTTTTACCAAAAAGTTCTATTTTGGTTTCATCTGACCATATGACATTCTCCCAATCCTCTTCTGGATCATCCAAATGCTCTCTAGCAAACTCCAGACGGGCCTGGACATGTACTGGCTTAAGCAGAGGGACACGTCTGGCACTGCAGGATTTGAGTCCCTGGCGGCGTAGTGTGTTACTGATGGTAGCCTTTGTTACTTTGGTCCCAGCTCTCTGCAGGTCATTCACTAGGTCCCCCTGCGTGGTTCTGAGATTTTTGCTCACCGTTCTTGTGATCATTTTGACCCCACGGGGTGAGATCTTGCGTGGAGCCCTGGATCGATGGAGATTATTAGTGGTCTTGTATGTCTTCCATTTTCTTATAATTGCTCCCACAGTTGATTTCTTCACTCCAAGCTGCTTACCTATTGCAGATTCAGTCTTCCCAGCCTGGTGCAGGTCTACAATTTTGTTTCTGGTGTCCTTTGACAGCTCTTTGGTCTTGGCCATAGTGGAGTTTGGAGTGTGACTGTTTGAGGTTGTGGACAGGTGTCTTTTATACTGATAACAAGTTCAAACAGGTGCCATTAATACAGGTAACGAGTGGAGGACAGAGGAGCCTCTTAAAGAAGAAGTTACAGGTCTGTGAGAGCCATAAATCTTGCTTGTTTGTAGGTGACCAAATACTTATTTTCCCGAGGAATTTGCAAATAAATTCATTAAAAATCCTACAATGTGATTTTCTGGATTTTTTTTCTCATTTTGTCTCTCATAGTTGAAGTGTACCTATGATGAAAATTACAGGCCTCTCTCATCTTTTTAAGTGGGAGAACTTGCACAATTGGTGGCTGACTAAATACTTTTTTGCCCCACTGTATATTCACCAGGTGAATAAAAACATGGCTCCAAATGAGTGTTAATGTTGCTTTGTAACTTCTGGATGTGTAAATATGCAACTTTAAGGTCACCAAATCAACTTAACAGGTGTCAGTGTTGTGTTCACAACTTGTGTCCGCTGCCACTAAGTGGCCAAAAAATCAAATATTGCAGTTACATGTGGGGATGCAACAACTGATTTATGTCAGGACATTAAAGGCATGTTAAGAGTTTCATTTCAAAATGTGATATATTCATCACCACATATGTGACACAAAAGTTAAAATGACAGGTCAGGTAAGCAGGAACCCGAAGATCTTGGTTGATAAAATAACGACTGAATGGATACGCTCTACATTAAAGGTGGGATTATATAATGGACTGATGAACAAATTAAAAGCTTTTTGCCCTATCTAGACCTCTTATTTTATAAAAAAAAAAAAGATACTGGATCACACACTTACAGCAATAATCACAATATAGAAAAAGCAATTCAAAGTGTAAAAAGGCATTTCCTCTTCTAAAGAGCTCAGATTATTATACATTTTTCTGTACATGCACACTTAAAGATGTATGAGACAAATCCAGCAACTGAAGCAGAGTGACAAGGTTGTCATATTTTCTTCAAATAGAAAAGGAGACTGGGCAGATTTCAAATCAATGTATTCAGATACATGAAAGTTGAGTGGTGGAAATAAACGTCATTGAGAATGACCTTTTTTTAACGTAATAGTCTATTATATTCTCGGTAACTGATGGGGCTCATACAAGCGATCTTTTATAGTGATCAGACTCGATCAACTGTCGACTGTCACAACTTCAACTGGCTCAAAAGAACAAAGACGCACAAAAAAACACTGAATCTTTAATCCTGAGAACTGCCAATTTAATTGTCAAAATACACGATATTGCTGATGTTGTCAGTCTTGGTAATTATGTGCTTTTACTGTAAAATTATGTTTTATATAGTCTCAGAAACATGCATATCATACCCAGTATAGACTACAAATTAAGCTTTTAGACAAAAGTGTGTCCTTTTTCATTATGTGTGTAATTTCCTCTTTCTTAGCACCTTGTCACAGGCTGGCTGGTCAAAATGATCCAGTGAGGTCCCAGACTGCAGTGGATAATCCAAGTGATCAAAGGGTCTTAATGCAATATGAGTTTTTTTTTTTATTTTTTATAAAGGTCAGCTGCAGATCTGCCATTTCTTATAAGTCCTGTGTTCTGCTCTGGCCCGTCAGCCATTAAAGGTCACATCATACTACTCTTCTGCAGACAAAAAGATGGCAAAGGGCTCTGTGTGGAGGGGACCATTCTTCATCTAACAAGGGCCACAAGAGCAGACACTTCTATTATACTACATGCTGTCATACCATATTCACAGCAAGCTCTCTCAACACTGAGTTCTGCAGATAGAAAGAATTGTCCTACAGGCACTGAAATGATTAAAGTCACCGCAGCTCAAGAATTAGCCTCTGAATTCCTGTGTAGTGTTTCACTAAATAATCACAATCTGCAGCAGCGCCTCTTAATGTTACCAGTATTTTTAAAGATGTAAAAGACATTAGCTTTGATAAAAATAAAAAGATGCTGGGTTTTTAGAAGATAATGTTAGCACAGGTACACCATGTACATCATGTTTAGAGCTGCTAGAATCTGAGCGACTCAGTAGCACTCAAAGTGGCAGTTATTGTAGTTAATGTGTTCTTTTTTTAGCTCTTGCAGTTGCTTATAAGTGATGATACATCTTTTACGATAATGACAAAATCGTAACTCACTTAGTTGCATAATGTCACTTCAGTAAAGTAGTTGTATCATTTGTATTGCTCACTTCTTTGATTTGTTGTTTAAAGAATATATGTAATATGTTTAAGTGTATGTAAAGGCGAGATTATCATAATGTCAGTGAAAATTCCTTTTTCTAAAAACATTTTAGTGAACAATGCAGAACAGCATGAGATTAATCTGAACACTCTCATTTTGGACATTTCCATTTTACTGTATCAGGGCAGGGAGAAAAATTTAGCTAATTAAGAAATGAAATTAATTTAATTAATCTATTGTCGTTTGTGGGAAGCCAGCAGCATTGTGAAGGCTCAGTCAACCAAATGAAGTATACAGTATATATGTGGCAATTAATTTGTGTGGTTTAACACTGAAAACACTGTCAACTGACCTCTGGCATTCTTATGTCAGTGATGTTTTTCTTTCTTTTATGTGTTATGGAAGAAAAAGGATTCAGCACTGTCATATTTAATTGCTAAATCTCGCTTAGTACCATGAAGAGGCAAATAATAGTTGAGAAAGGAAATTCCCCCGACAAGGGAGTGTGAACATGAAGCATATGTGATCGGTGGAAAAGACAAATTTTCATTGTAAGAGCAGCTGTAAGAGCCATGGCCCTTACTCATGTCCTGTGGCTGTGCTGTTTCTGGTCTATTAAGGCTCTTTCAGCTCAGAAAATGTATCTCTGCCTATTGTACAGTAGAACTTTTCTCCCTGTATGATTGTAGGACATTTTTGCAAAATTGCAGTGGTGTTTTAATTCTCCAGCACCTTCTCATCAACCTCCTGCTCTCGCTGTTCTAAAGTTTAACTGTAAAATACAGACATCTGGAAATATCTTACCAAGCTAGATTTGATATTTCATAGGTTCGCTGTTTAATCTGCAAAAGCTGGAAAAGAAACCTGAAACCTCTAGCGCAGAGCAGGGCCTACATCCAGGAACTGAATATTAAATAAGCTTTAGTTTGTGAATGTGTATAAAATAAAATATGCTCTGTTACTACTGAGTGTGCATGTGTGTGTGCGTTTGCATCACCATACATGCCCTAACAGAACCATGGAGACTTCAAGCTGATTTTTCTAGCTGATGATTTGAAGTAATAATCTTAAAGATTTTCATTTAAATAAATGTTAGGTCATTATCTATCGCTAAATGAGGTAACACAATTGGGATTGAGCCTGTGGCCCACCGATGAAAGCCATGCATTTACAGTATTACCAAATGGGTGTCTGTGGTGACAATCCCGAAAAAACAATGGCAAAAACAGTGACAATTCCCCATTTTACTTTACTTACAGAATACACAAGTCTGTATTAAGTTCAGATAAAAGTCATCTTGTTGACATTTCTTTTCTCTTGTCTTTATTTTCATATTTGGAATTGAGGTTATTCATTTTTTAACAGGTAATTGCTAATTGTATTGGAATACATTTCTGAAGTAACCCTCCCAACCCTGGACATACATCTTTTGATGTTTATGTGGCGTTTGCTTTTGCAGGGATTTAGCAATTTTGATGACAGGGCTCACCTCCCCATGTGCAAATGTTTCACCAAAACAAGTTCCCTCCCGACAATATTTTTTAAGGGCACCATCGCTGCATCCTGGGCTTAGCGCCGCACAAGATGATTTTGATTGGTTTAAAAGAAATACAAACAACCCAATGCGTTTCTTCCACGGAATTATGATGGGTTAAGCCCGACCTTTCTCCAGTGCTGGAACAGTGCTAAAACCAAGTGTGGAAATAGGTCTGACTATGGGAGACTAGCAAGTCGTTTACAGCTGCAGCAGGACATTTGTCATCAAGGGAAAGGAGATTTTGAGGAGTGACATTCATGAATAACACTACCTTAATCAGAAATGTCATGTTGCCTTAAGCATAGTCTCGCATTGCCAAACCTTCCTCCACAGCACTGAGGAGGAGGGTCTGGCTAGTCCACACTAGAGTGTGGATTGGGCAGCATTTTTCTGTCCGAGCACAGTTAAAATCAAATTTTTTTCTCATACTAATGACACGTGTGTGTGTGGAAAGCCAACTTTTATTAAGCAACTGTAGGAAGGCATTTGGAAATGTCAACAGATGAGCGCATCAGCGCACACGGGGCAACAAGCGCACGTTAACACAGGCGCGCACAAGAGGCCCAATCATATCGCGCTGATGTGACCGAGCCTGACCCGAACCCGAACATCATTTCTAAATATCTGTCCGAACCCAGCTCGTCGGGTACCGTCGGGTCCCGTCGGGCTCGGGTCAGGTATCCATCCTGTAGTCCACACAGCATTCCAGGGTGAGAGAAAAACATGCTCTGGTTTATTGGCATTTCTTTAAACCAATCACAATCGTCATGGGCGGTGCTAAGCTCCGCACAGGGCGGCTGCAAAATAGCCTCGGGAAGGAACTTGTTTTGGTGGAACGTGTACGTTCAAATGTTGTTTTAGTCGTGCAACAGAAAACTCAGATTGGACAGATAGTCTAGCTAGCTGTCTGGATTTACCCTGCAGATATCTAAGGAGCAGTAACCATAGCAACCATAGTCCTCATAAATCGGAAGGGAAACGGAAGGTAACAGACATCTGCGAAAAGAGGGGCATCCGGCGGAATTTCCTGCGGCACCGGAGCAATCCTGGAAGTGGTATGTCGTGGATATAGACTACCTTAAGCATAACCATGAAGATGTATTCAAAGTATTTTGATCATGTCAAGGAATCTTTTTCTGCACACATTTTAATCTGTAGCATTTAAACATGTCTACCAAGCAAGCAGCAACATTCCTTGTTGCTTTAGTGCAGTTGCTTTAGTATCCTCTGTTTGTGCAATCCACTTTGCAATGCAAACCAACTATGTCTAATGTCCACATATAGCAGTTTGACTATAGCCTGGTCTGGCCCAACACAGACACAAGGTCCCAGCTGACTGTGGCATCACACAGCCAAGTGTTTTCCTTTGAACACAGCTCAGCAGAGAAATCTGTCCATGTTCTATATACACATGGTCTGGTAATAAACACAAGCAACAATAGCCTTTTTTCTTCACTTCTCTGCTTATATCCACCTCTTGAAACATCCACCTGTAATTGAGGTCTGGGAAGTCATGTCTGCATCTCTATGAAAAACAGAGTGGATGTTGGCATCTCTTTCTGGGTTACAGATTTGTTTGCGTTACTGATGAAAAGTCTGTGCGTCCACTGTACTCAACTGTGGCTGTTACTTGTTCAGGTGTTACAGGCATCATTTGGCCCGTTTCCATGTAGTTACATAGTCACTGATATGATCATAACCACTAAAGTGCTCAATTACCTATTTTTGAGGGGGAAATAAACTTTTTTCGCCGCAAACATTTCACTGCGAAAGCATGAACTGGACATCCACCAGACCAGCGGGTGCCCCTGGATTGTTGTCGGCCGCGGCAGGCGGGGAAGTCGGGGAGGAAGTAGAAGGATGCCGGTCGGGCCTGCTAGCCTGGCTACGGCAACTAACACACAGTTCGCCACTGCAGAGACTACTATTCACCAACGCCAGATGGATCGCACACAAAATGGATATATATGCTACAAATACACACAGAACTGCTGCTTGATGATTATTACCGAAGCCTGGCTGAACACACTCACTCATCCCAGACGGCAGCTAGTGGCTAATGGGGTAGGTGAATTTAAACAATGTCTGAGTTGAAAATGCATCTTGTTGTCATGTAAGGGCCCTGTTCATGTTGCACAGACATTTTAATTGCATTTTGTGTCTGTTAAGAGGCACAAAGGCACTCTTTATGATATGCCCCCAAAACTGCCGTTTTAGCTAAGTGGGAGCTCTCGGCATTAGCTGCAGCAGCTCCATGTTGCTAGCACCGATTTGGCTCGTTTTTA
Source organism: Sander vitreus (assembly GCF_031162955.1). NCBI lineage: Eukaryota > Metazoa > Chordata > Actinopteri > Perciformes > Percidae > Sander > Sander vitreus. The sequence continues at coordinate 12,358,660 of NC_135871.1, read as the reverse complement.
CTCACATACTTATAGCGATCAAGATTAATGTAAAAATTGCCCAGAGTTCTCCTTTAAGTGTGTAGGCATGGTGTTTGTCTGATTAAAAGTAATTGAAATTCCAGCATATAAATAAACAGTAGTAAAGTGACACAAATGGTGTGAGGAAACGATATTTTTCTACAGGCCGGTAAAGAAAAAAGTGACCTTTGGAGAGAAAATAAAGTGGGAGTTGTCAAATGAGAGGAGAAGGGCAAAGAGAAGAAGACCTCCTCCAAGGTCAGAACCTCTCCATTCATCAACAGCGTTTGACACAGTGGGCCCCATGTCCTATAGCATGCTATGGTCGTCTTGCCCCCTGTGCCTCCGGGACAACTTCCTCCGTTAGCGTGACATGTCACAGTGAATGTCAGTTGATTACCCGCCACATGCACTCACCACCGATCCATAGATGACATTATTCAGGTACAAATCAGCAGCCGGAGAAGGATAATGTTTCCTGAAAAACCACTCGTGTGTTGATAACTGACACCTTAAGTCATGCATATTGATTAAGTCCTGGAGGCATTAGCAAAATCAGTTGAATCTGCAAAATGGAAAGGTGGAATGAACGGTGCAGTAGTGAGTGAAAGACATTTGAATACAAAGGATGTGCTGGAGTGATAGGAGATGCAAATAAACCAGCTATCAGGATGCATTAGCCGGAGTAGCAACAATACACCACTGTGATTGACTATGTTCCTTAAATGAGAAACAGAGCAACCAGGTGGATGAGTCATTTTGAAGTCCTGCCCTCACCAGATGGCCTCATCAACCTCTGTGAAAACATTTTCTAGACTTATTTATGGGAAAGTTTCTATCCACTTCATTGGCTCTCTTCATTTTTGTAAATTACCCTGAAAAAAGGCTTGCCCTCCACTTAAATGTCAGTGTCTCTTCAATTATTGTTATTATGATGAGGTGTGGTGTGCTGCGGCTATTGGTGCACTTCCACCTACTGTGTGATGCCCTATTTATTTAAGTCTGGGGCGGTTATGAAACCCATAATCTGTAATCATGGTGACAATAGCAAAAGCATGCCTTTAATAAAGAGCTGCAGCACTCCAGGTGTTCTGGAACCAAATCAATGTTTGTGCAGAAGTCACGGGGACAGACAGTGTTTGCAGCAACACATTTTTCCAGGAAAACTGTCTCTGGCTTCCCGGCATCTATCTCAGCAGTGAGGAGAGAAGCACCTCTTCGGATTTCCTGCTGAAATCCAATGTGGCCTCTTCAGTTTCCAGAGAGGCGCGTTATGGCTTTTGAGTCGTGATTATGAGGTAACCACCACCACAGACAGGAGGTGGAGACCACATGAAACGTAACACTACAGTGAATGTACATGAAAAAGGGACAGCACATGGACACTGTCCTGGAAAAAATAAAAAATACGCACACTTTTGCAACCACAATGGCGAGCAAACATATTGCTCACACTCACAGACTAAAATGCCTTACAGACACATACCAATCACAGCTCCGCCGAGCTCAGAAGCATTTATTATTAATAGAGAAAATCATAGGAGGCTTTTAATTGGAGATGCTCTTGTCAGTGTCTCAGAGGTAAGCAGGGTGCTGTCACTGTCGATCTGCAAACTTCCTCAGCTCGGAGAATAACGGCGGGACGTCACACTTTCATGTGCACCTCCTTTTGACTGTGAAGGATGTAATTTGAAGCCGTCCTTCTCGTCTCACCACAGCCTCTGATTAGCAGCCTTGACTCCCAGGCTGGAGCATACTAATTCAGGAACGGCAGTCTGGGAATCACCACCATTAGCGGCAAGTATAGAGAGTGAATGGCATAATATGCAAATGAAGGGAAGGTATCACCTTGGCTGTCAATCACCAAAATGAAAAGAAAAGAAAAAATTCTGTGTGCCCCGCTAATAATACCTCACCAGAGGGAGGGAGCGGAGGAATGCAGATGAAGAGATACAGGGGAAAAGGGAAGTATAGAGAGGATAAATGAAAGCAGTGTGGAATCAAAGCCGACTGGCCTGCATACATGTGAGGCTGTGATCATGGCAGGCGTTCAGACAGTCTGTGTGAAATGAGCTCAGACACTGTCGTGAGTCAATGACAGGAAGGGCTTGGATGCCAGTAATGGAAGAAGTAATTTTATTTAAGTAAAAGTAGCAATACCAAAGTGTTAAAATACTCTGTTACAATTCTTATATTCAAAATGTTCCTTTGGTAAAAGTACATAAGTAGTTGGATCAAAATATACTAAAAGTCCCAACAGTAAAAGTACTCATTTCACAGAATGACTTTTTTCAGAATAATGTATAATGTATTATAGAATAGAATTCTATTGACGTGTTAATGTGTGCATGTTGCAGCTCGTGAAGGTGGAGCTCATTTTAACTAATTTAGTTACTACTTTAGTTTCATTTTAATAATCAGAATTTGCAAAGTTCAATTGCAATCAATGCAGTGGAGTAAAAAGAGAAATGTGTTAGAGTTGAAGTATAAAGTAGAAGAAAATGGAAAGTAAAGCACAAGTCAAAACTGTACTGAAGTACAGTAATTGAGTAAATGTACTTAGTTACTTTCCACCAATGGTGTCCTTGGGACAGTGTTGTGACTTCCTGTGCGTTTCCATAATGACAAGCTGCGCTCGACCATCATTACACAGCACTGTTAACACAGGAACTCAGACAAAGTGCTGCTTTTTTTGGTCCCAGGTCCATCACACATCTTTCACACATGTCTTTTTTAATAACAGTAGCACACTGGAGGCATTCAGCAGAAATGCTAAAATCCAACATACCATATGCAGAGGCCTAAAACTACCTGATGTTCCGTGGGTATTTGGGCGTCTGAACCCAGCCCCAGGGCCACAGACCTGTTGGTCAAACACACTGTGCAGGCTGGCACAAGGATCTGAAAGTCCCTCTTGTTTGTCACATATTGACCCACTTTGCCTGACAGCTTACAAATCAGAGCCATCAGTCTTATGTGCTGTGTGTCTATATGTGTGTGTGTGTGTGTGTGTGTGTGTGTGTGTGTGTGTGTGTGTGTGTGTGTGTGTGTGTGTATTACACAGCCTCCAGCGCCACCTCCCCTCATGGCGCTCCCCAGGAGGGTTCCAGGCCTTACCTCATTTGCACTCATCACAGAAACTTGGGACTGGGTTGACAGGCTCATTTTCCCCACTCTGCATGGAGCAGCACAGCAGCAATGCCTAGGAACAACCAGGCACCCAGAGTGGTTTTATAATTAGCTACTTGCTCTCTGCCACTAATGTACATGGAGCAGGAGCCTCCCTCTGAAGGTGTATGGTTGGCAGTCACACAACGTGTGCAAGCCACTGCTGATGACATTATGTAGGTGTATGGAGGTTATTGGTGACTGAGGTCACAGTGACAGGCTGGAGTGAGGTGAGAGACGGAGGAGGGCGGGGCTGCGATCGTGTGTTGATAGCGCTCGCCGTCTCAGCGCTCAGTGGGTGAGAATTGTGCCTGGGGCCGGTGGGTGATTGCTTTGATGTGAAATGATTGCATTTCACGTGGTGCACAGACCACAGGCATGGCCCTCTGGTCTCCTTGTCACATGGTCAGTCAGGCTTTGGTTAGCCAGTGCTGCACCCCACTGGCTCCCCAAGGGTCCAAAGGGCCAGGGGCAGAGTGAGAACTCAGCTGCAGGTTGCATCTCCAGGTAATGCTTTGAGATAAAAGAGCATGGTCCCGGCAAGGAGGTGAAAATTAAAAAGGGATGAAAAGGTCTCTTTGGGAAGGGTTAGCAAGGCGAACAGAGCAAGAGTAAGACCGTAGGATACATGAAACTCAAGTCCTAACAAATAGCAGAGTGTGGGGTAAAACAGAGTAAGTGCAATACTCTGTGTTTATCGTTTAATCATTTTCTTTTTCATTGTTTTTAACATTGACTTGGTTCTACAAGCCATTTGTTGCAAGCTGTTCAACATTGGCTATATTATTGCATTCATAAAAACTAGTTCATACTTGTTGGCTCTGGATGTTATGAAGCCACACAGAATTACAATGTACACGGTGTCTCCTACTTCCCTACCATCTCTGTGCTCTTTTTTTCCTGCCGTCCTAGAACAGACATCATCTGTTGTTCAGCCACGCTCATACAGCGGATAGAACATTCACCGAGTGTAGAGGTGGAAATGGAGCGATCAATTAGATTTTAACAAATGACTTTCTGTGTATTACCCAGCAGCTGTTAAATCGGTCAACCTTAGCACACTCTCCTCTCTGAGGGGATGGAGGAGGGCTTGTCTGTGCTGCTGTATCATGGCAAACTGCAGAGAAAGTCAGCCGTGGCCTCGGGCAGGAGTGTGCTACTCGTAAGCATGGCTGTGGACAGAGATGGAGGGACAGAGAATGGAGGATGGAGGTGGGTCAGCTGGACCCCAGAGGCCCCTGGTGGAGATGATGCGGGGACTGAAGGCCAGGAGATGGGCATGCTACATATGGAGGTCCATAGTTACCTCAGGCAAAGGCCGGCCAGGCCATTTGTTCACTTCCTCTACTCTTAAATATATAAATAAAAAATATCCTGCTGTATCTATTAGACACTTACACACTCACAAGCATAGACACATAGCACATGCAGAAACAAGTGTGCAGAAACATGCACAGGCACACACTCACTTCAGACAGGACAGACCTACTTTTAGTCCTGCTAGTAACCCCAGTCTTTCGGGGCACAGGCACAACTCAGCCATTCAGCTCCCTAAATGATGTAGTTTTATGGTGAAGTGCTACTAATGGCTCAGCAGAACATCTTAAAAGGCCACTTAAGAGCGAGGAGGCCCATAAACTGTGTGACACACAGCAATGGGATCTGACCACACAATACTCATTTCAGTGACTGAATGCATGTATGTGTGTGTGTGTGTGTGTGTGTGTGTGTGTGTGTGTGTGTGTGTGTGTGTGTGTGTGTGTGTGTGTGTGTGTGTGTGTGTAGATATGGAGGGAGAGAACTAGACAGACAGGCGGTGTTTAAGGTGTGAGTACATTTGCAAGCATGGCTACACCATTTCACTTGCTTTGTATTGTCACCTCTGGGTTCGATACCAGATTGGAAATAGGCGAAGGGAAAAATGCTTGGATGTGTGATGATGCAAGAGAAAGTTATTCTCACCTTGGATACAAAGATAGATCCATAACAGATCAAATTTCTGACATGCATGTCGTCTGTGTTCTGTATTTCCTGCGAAGAAAAAAAAAAAACAGCACTTAAAGACCTGCTTTTTTTCTGTTGCAATTCAGAGCTGTAGTTAATACTCAAATCAGTACAAAAAAAGAACTACATTGTTCCACTTGCACTGCACTGTAATCACCAAGCACATTAGAGCAGAAAGCCTCTACTTATGGAAAGTACTGTAAAATGTCAGAGGTTAGCAAAGTCTACCATTAAGTTTTGATAAGATGGTTGCCATGCTAACCCTTATGTAGATGAAAAATATAAATAATATATAAATATATATATATATATATATATATAAATAAAAATAAGTCACATAACCATTACACAGTTTAATGGCGAAACGAAGTTTCTATTAGGTCCGATCAAGTAATGTATGTATGTATGTATGTATGTATGTATGTATGTATGTATATATACATACATACGGTATATATATATATATATATATATATATATATATATATATATATATATATATATATTTGTAATAAAGAAGTGGTTTACCTGTCCCAACCAGCTATGGTTGGATCAACATCAGCTGGATGTTAAGCCTTTATAACATGGTTTTGTGATTTGCTGTCTTGTTTTCACCACTTGTGAACATGAGAAATTTGTTTTAGTTGGTTTTCTTTTCTGCATTTGTCATTAAATGTGCATGACTGACAGATGAATTTTCCTCCAGGAATTTCAAAAATACCCAAATTAATAGCCAGCTTACAACAGATTGGATTCTGTCTTTCTGCCCACAGAGTAGCAGCAGCAGCAGCAGCAGAGAGTACATCCGCACAACAAACATTACTGCTCTGACTCATCCTGATAAAGCAGAAATGTAATTTTGTTTATGATGAGAATTACTCTCCAAATTAATTTCCACAGCAATTAATCTTGATGCCTCACCTATATAAGATGCATTCTGCTCTTTGGGAGCAGTGATAAAATGCAAAATAATTGAATTGATTATTTAATATGTTTTTGTAATGACTTATCTTTTTAATGGAGTTTTTCCATCAGGAATGGCCTAGGTTGTCTGTGATGTTCAATAGCCTCAGATATTTAATAAATATCCCTTTATTGTGCTTCACTCCATAGGTGAAGCTTAAGTATTGAGTTTGTTGTGCCTTTCATACCCCCCCCTCCCCTATTCAGTCAGCAACCCCAAGCCCCATAACCCCATTCAGGAGCATATCTTAATTAAACCTTTATTTATCTACTTGATTGGTATATAAGAGGGGACAGGGTTAAGTCTGCCATTCTCTATTTTCTATTGGGACTTGACTGGTTTCAACCCAGAGGGAATAGGTCTTTATAATTTCAATATCAGGCCCACTGAGTGCTATAGTTTGCGTAGGCATATAAGATAGGGACTTAATAATAAGGAGGTGAGGCAGCCAGTCGTCTTGTAGAGAGATGGAAACTAATTAGATGGGGTTTGTGAAACAGAGGGTAGAGTAAAGATAAAACTGAGGAACAGAAGGTGGAATGAAAATGACAAACAAAACAGAGCCATTCAGACCTCAAAAACATTCTCATTTTTAGCTACTGTATGAAATAATGCAAAGATGCTTCTGTCTGGGGCTGAATCTTGGTGCATTCACACCAGTGCATGGTAAAAAGCAAGCCATATTACCTTGGACATGATTTCAGTGGGGCTGTGGGGCAGAAAGCAATTGTATTAACAGCAGGGAAGAACAAATCTTTTGAAGGTGAACAACACTACATTTCAATATTGAAATATTTGTTCAGCACTCAGGAGTTGGGGTGTAATGCATTTTATAAATTTTTTAAATCTTAGTACCTTTTTTTGCAAGGCACTATATCCATGTCAAATTCTCATTAGGGGCTGAAGGTTTGATCCTAGAATCGACCCTGCTAAAAATACTGAAAGAAAATTTTAGTACAAGTAGCCTAACATTTACCATTGCTGATCATTAATGTTCTGTGACATATAATTTTGATCGTGCTTAAAATGTTATATATTTTAGGAAGTTTTACGAACTTTATACAACTTGAAATTCTCCGATTTCATATATAGATTCACTGTGTAATATCAGCCCTAATCACACAAGCTAATACTGACACGGTCATATTTTAAAGGCTGAGTCAGTCATTTTGTTACCAAATACTTACAGGTGTATTTTCAGCTAATAGTTTGAGGTATACATTTGCATAAAAATGTTTCACCAAATTACTAATAAACCTCTAACAGAATTAGAAAACTCAATCTCAGGTAATATTTTTATATTAACAGCTTTGTGTCAAGTATGGGCGTAAATCTGATCTAACAGTAGGGGGGGGACAATAAACATAAAATTTCGGAAGAGCAATTTTTTAAGGGGACACAAATAATACAGCCAATTATACTTGTAAAGGACATGTGTACACAGAGGAAAGCCTTAATACTATCATTAGTGTAGCATGGAAACTGTACCATTATCCTTCTTTTCAGCGTTTCTCTTGATTCAATGAAAAAGCTGACCAAATTGACCAAAAATATTCTTCTTTAAAACCATGTATTTATTTTTTAGTTGTTTACAGTCAAGCCACAAAAATACCTTAAAACAATGACTTATTTTGAAAAAATGTCCCTATATAAAATACAATGCTTTTGTACACTTGTTAAATTAGCTGATCATAATGTAAATTAGTGAGCCACTAGTACAGCTCATCTGCTAACCCTGACAGCCACACACCTCCAAAAATATGAACTAAGCTCAACACACTTACCTGAGACTCTACACCTGACTGTCCCTGGTCTCCCTGAGACTCTAAACCTGACTGTCCCTGGTCTCCCTGTTCCTCAGTTCTTTCTGTCTCCTTTGCCTGTGACATATTATATATTTATATATATATTATACTGTTATAGTATTTTCATAAGCACCCATTCTTATAAAGATGTTACAAAATTGTCTTGATATGAGGACTTAATGTACTTACTTGGCGTTTTGGTGTAAGCCTACTGAAAAAGGATCTTATGTCTGTTTTTCTTTTCTCGTCATTTTATCTGGGCAACAACAACACAAATCTTTAACGTCAGATGTCTAAATATGAGTTCATAGGTTCACCACGTGGTCATATTATAATTATGAAATGATCTTGCGTCCTCCACATAAATATTAGGTTTCTTCTGGGACAGAGGATATATATTTAACTGATCTGCCACTTAACTTCATATTCAGCAAAACACAACTGTAGATCTTCAATATTTAACCTAATATCAGTTCACACACATAACGTTAGGCTTATCGCCGTGGTAACGTTAGTTGTAGTGGGTGCATTTCTATCCAACAAGCTATTAAACAAGCTAGGCTACATTATATTACACTAACATAGCGAACATTTTGTCATGACTAATTCATTAATTACTCAGCATCATTTCTATTTGAGAAAAGAACAACTTCATCCGATGTTTAATGTGAATAAAATAGCCTTGAACCGCCTACTTACTACATACCTGTCACTACCCGATGTGACTGTGAGTCTAGTGCAGATCCTAAGGTGCAGCAGGCAGTGGACCAAACCACTGTGAGGCAAGGGAGGGGGAACTCAAAATGTTTCTAAACTTAAAAAGCATTTTTTGGGGGTTTGTATTGTTTTACTACTTACAGATATTTTAAGTACACATCATTAAGTTATTTACAATACACAGCATTGTTTTAATGATATTTCTAGGGGGGGACAACCCTTAGATGGGGGGGGGGTCCTGACCTCCCTGACCCCCCTGGGATTTACGCCCTTGGTGTCAAGGACGTTTAAAACATCTTCATAAAAAACCTTTGCTTATTTAATAGTCTTTGATTTATTCATGACTGAAAAAATATTTAATTAGTACTAAATTAATCTCCTGAAAGGTTCAGAGGACATTTTAAGACAAGGTTATCAAGTGTTTTTATATGGTTTTATAAATGTATTCAGTAACACTTTATTCGAAGGGGGGTGCATAAGACTGACATGAGACGTGACACCTGCCATGAAAATGAAGGAGTCCTTATGAATGCTAGCAACTTTTGTCATTAAGTGTCATTCGATAAATTATAACACTTTTAATGCAAAGTTAGCATTGTTTAAGATATTTATTGAGATCAAGGGAATTCTTCAATTATTCGACAGTTATAAAAGCATTTGAGAGTGTAATCAAAACTTTATGAAATCTTTATGACAAGTCCAACTGGTATTACTTTACTTGATGTTGAGGGAATTATTCATCACACAATTATAATGGTCTCTTGACAGTTAATGTCAAAACCAACCACTTATGACCGTTTAATGTAATGCTAACAAATAAAGCTAAATAGTTTCTTTAAGTTAAGACTACTATGACTGGTTATGTCTTCCATAATGTCAAGTTGTGATAACACAAACATTTCAAACTTTGCATTAAAAGTGTCATAACTTACTGAATGACACTTAATGACAACAGTCATAAACATTCATAAAGACCCCATGTTCATGACCGGTGTCATGTCATGGTTATGACAGTGTCATGTCAGTTTTATGCACATCCCTTCAAATAAAGTGTTACCATTTGTTCTTAAAGGAGAATTCCGGCCAATTTTTACATTAATCTTGATCGCTATAGATATGCCTGTTCTTTCGATTAAAAAAAACCCAACCTGGATCGGTCCTAGCAAACTCGAGTTGCTGTAGCTACCTCTATGAGCTTCCACTGAGCTAAAACGGCAGTCGGGGCAAGTTTTAGAGTGCCTTTGTGTCTCTTAACCAGTGGTGGAGGAAGTACTGAATCTCAGTACTTAAGTAAAAGTATAAATAACCAGAGACATATTTACTTTAGTAAAAGTAGAAGTACCACAATGACAACCCTACTTAAGAAAAAGTAAAAGGTACCTGATTTTAAATCTACTTTAAGTATTAAAAGTAAAAGTACTTGCATAACGATTTATTCTCTTAATCTTATTTGCATTACCATTTTAAATGGCAAATAAGAAAGAAAAAACAAAAGTTGGTTGGTTGCACCTTAGTCAGTGTGGGCACTGTGTCTAGGGACCCGTGATTTACAAAGGGGTGGTTCAGTTATTTTTTATGCTGAGCTTCGATAGTATCCATACTGTCTACTACCACAAACAAGGCCTGGCTTTTAAAAAAAGTTCCTATCCTAACCAAAACAAAAATATGTTGTTAGAATTGGAATGTGGTTGGTTTTATTCATGGATGTATTTTAACACGGTGTGTGAAGCAGCAGAAATGGGGAGGTGGATGTGAAGAGGTCCAGACATATAAATAAGATATTAACGCATCTTAGCAGCCTGGCGGAGAAGTAAACGACGCTGTGGAGAGAAATAGATGGCAACTATCATTTAAAAACGGGAATAATAAAAAACATTTTCATTTTTACCGGTGGCTGTATTACCGAGCGTCAGCGGCACCGCGCCTGGGATCTGGAGCACCGGAGCCGGCTTGGAAGCCGATGAAGGATCGGCGGTGCCCCATATCTATGGCAACCAAACTTCACTGGTGAAAAAAAAAAAAAAAAACTGATCAGAAAATGTAACGGAATGTTGTAGAAATGTAGTGGAGTAGAAAGTATAGATAATTGCTGCAAAAATGTAACGAAGTAAAAGTCAAAAGTATGCACTATTGATTCTACTTAAGTAAAGTACAGATACGTGACAAATTTACTTAAGTACATTCCACCACTGCTCTTAACAGACACAAAATGCAACTAGAACTGCAAGCAGTTATGACGGGGCCCAAGCCACCCACGCCAGTCGCCGGAACCCGAAGTCAGGCGGCGGGGAGGCAAACGTCGCTAAATATCGAGAGGCGCGAGCCGCGACGTCTGCGGTACGTCATTGCAAACGTAGCAGTCAAAAGTTCACCTCCATGCATATACAGACTACCTTTAAGAATGCTCTCAACAAACAAACTTCTTAACCCCCCTGACCGCAGGGGACAGCAGAGAGAAATGAGAGAGTGACCGAGAGGGTGGAGGGGGGGAGGCAGGTGTGGTGGTTGAAGGAGTAGGGGAGGTGATCAAGTTGTTGTAAATGGTGTCATAGGCGCCGATTTATGTTTTCCTCCATGGGCGCTATGTGGGAAATTAAGAATCAATGACACCAACATAACCAATCACACTATGACAGAAGCTCCACTAAGCAACAACTGCAATGTTTAATTGCACGGTATCGGCGCCTATGAATGGTGTTGATTTTGGATTGAAAAAGTGAGAGAAAAGAGTTGATAGCATTTATTTTGGCTGAGATATGGCAAAGTTGCCGTTTTCATAGATAGTTACACAAATTTGTTTGTGCGTAATATGCGAAATTTTTATCCTATCAAAATAATTTTTATTAACTTTTTGTCAGGCCCATCTGGAGATGCTACATGCCAAATTTCGTGCCAATTGGTCACACGGTCTAGGAGGAGTTCGAAAAAGTAGGTTTTTGATAAATCGCGATTTTTCACGCATAAAAGTTTAGGCGGAAATGGCCGTGGCCTATATCACGTGATTCAGTTGGATCCAGGGAACACGTGGATATATGGTTTAAGAATGTCCGGTGTACGGTGTAGGAGTTATAGGGCCAAATGCGTTTTTTCTGCTATAGCACCACCTAATGGTGGAAGTGGGTCAATTGTTGCGCCTGAGGTCCTTGCGGAGCTTCGGACCAGTCCTGAAAATGGCAACCCCCCACCATGTACGGTTTAGGCTGTAGTCGGAGTTTTAAGTGGAGAAGAATAATGGAAAAGATGATGATGATGATTAATCAGTAAAAAAACAATAGGGTTCCACAGCCCTGCTGTGCGAACGGCATAGCTTTGCTACTGCCGGTTCTTGCAGACTCGGGCTTGGACCCCTAATTAATATGTCTATGCAACATGAACAGGGCCCTAACGTGACAACAAGATGCGTTTTCAACTCAGACATTGTTTAAATTCACCTACCCTGTCTCGATCCTGCTGGTGGGTAGCTTGGCCTGTTAGCTGCTAGCTGCTAGCTGTTATCTGCCGTCCGTGATAAGTGTGTTCAGCCAGGCTTAAAGCAACACTATGTAACGTTTCCCTCTTCTGTCCCCCTACAGGTTGTCTCATTGGAACTACAGCCGCGCAAGCTGTAGTACTGCGCAGCCTCCAACTGAGCTCGAAGACGTAGCTGTGACGTGAGCAACCTGTCCGAAAGTTGTAAGTCTTCTGGTAGCTGTGCCAAGAGAAATCTCAATCATTCTGAATCTTGCAGAGACGGAGAGCGTAGGTATACGTAAGGAGATAATATAGGCACAGGCTAATTATTGCTAACTAAAATGCTAGTTAATATTAGTAATTACACTTAAACAGCTAATTGAGTCGAAACTGCCTGTGATCTTCTCCTGTACTGTACGGTAATTTCTCTACTGTGAGCCAGTAAGTCGCGTGGTTATAACACAATCGTTAGCCTATTTTTACAAAAACGCCTGCTACGGGGCTATAACGTGAGATACAAGGTAATAGAACCTTTAATACATTGTTGTGATTCTTTAGAAATAAACAATGGATAAATAGTCTTTAAACGCTTCAGATGTAAAGTTATTCGCTGTCAAAGTGGCGCCAAAATGAATGTCGGTCAATGGAATGCTAACGAGAGGTGATGGCTTGTTAACATCAAAATGGCGCCATAGGAGCTACGCGTTCCGAGGAGAAGCTTACCCCCTTGGGTGCCCCCTGTAGGCTGGAAAGAAATATTAACAATTGCTCATTGGTTGCTAATAGTGCCAAACTCACTGAGAATGAACCCCCAACTTTGCAGGTCTATGCCTCTTTTAGCCACTTTCAACTCAATGTCTTTGATGTTCTGTCCAAAACATAGACTATGGTTCAGTCTCACTGTTCTCAACAAACCCTCATATAAAATCGTTAGCATTTATACTCATCAGGTTGCCATAAACATGACTCCAATGGATGCTGATGGTCTGCCATGTATTCTGCCTTCTTGTGGTCCTAAATAACTTAACAAAGCTTTAAGAATAATCCATCTATCTATCTATTGCCGTGTCATTTATTCTCGTCAGGTTCACAATAAATTAAGGTTGATAAACGTTGGCTGTAGTCTGTGCATTAAAAGACCTGCCACTCTACATGTATGATAACGTCCCAATACAGCATTTTAAGTTATTTTTTGAGTGTTGACCTTTTGTTCACAGATTTCACAGATATGTATGGTCATACTTGTGTAATATATATTTGCACAGTAACATCAAATTGTCAAGATAACACTTAAGTACACGTCAGTGCGGACTTTGTATTAGTTCATGATGACTTGTACATTATTGAACGTGAGTTTTTCACTCTCTGGTGGATTGTTGATCTATTGAGAGCTAGGACAAACCATAACCAAACAGGTTTAGTACATTATGTAGCTGCTCAGCCCCTGGTAGCCAAGATGTGAAACTGCATTACACCTAAAAATAAATGCCAAGAAACCTCTCATTAAACATTCCTCCCCAACCAACCACCCCAACTACCCTCCTCACCCCCTGCAGAGAACAGCTTAGGTCATTACAGTCTGCTGTCAAAACCTGTGACCGCACCGTGTTGGAGCCGCCAGGATTAAGGGCTGTGAAAATAAGAACAAGGAGGGAAAGCTGACAGAGGGAGCAAGGCCTTAAATATTTTCTCTTTCTTCCCTTCTTTTTACCCTGCCACAGTTGACCGCGTGCTGATTCTTGCAGCTACTTTGCGGCGGACTGCACTAATGTGAAGGGATATGGAGTCACATGGAAAACACGGAGGAGGCTGGTGCACTAAAAGTGAGGAGCAAACATCTCCTCAAGCTCCTTACTATATCCTATCCTAACTATAAACTGTAGCTATTAGAGATACATTTAGCATTTACTGGTACTAAAATCAGACTTGGTCAGGGATTCCTTTTAAAAGAAAAATAATCTTCTTGGCTCCAACCAAATGATAAGGTTTTGAGCTGTTAGTAGCCTGAGATGCTGACCTGGGTCATATAATTTCAACTAACTCCCTCCTTTCGTTCCTGCTTTGTATATTAAATGGATATGGATTTTTATTGAAAAATGTTTTCACTATTTGGCTAATTATTTCTGACTTTCAACTTATGTGTATTAACTGTCTGTATCCTGCTAGTCTATATCCACAACGTTCTACTTCCGGGATTGTTCCGATGCCGCCGGAAATTCCGCTGGATGTCAGTTTCCTTCCGCTTTCTTTGTCTTGTAATTTTAAACTCTGGTCGATTTATGAGGATTATATATATATATATATATATATATATATATATATATATATATATATATATATATATATATATATGAGAAAAACCAAATAAAATGTTGACTTTTGAAATAAATTTTCCAGTTTTGTAAGTTTTTGAAATATATATATATATATATATATATATTTCAAAACTTACAAAACTGGAAAATTTATTTCAAAAGTCAACATTTTATTTGGTTGTCTCCGTAAATTTTAAACACTACGGTTGTGGGCAACACATCATTTCAGCTGTTGTGCGACCGCTTTCCAAACACAAGCGTTTGTCGTGAAAAGATACAGGTAACGCAATTTTCTGTTCATGTTAATGGCGCATGTTAAAATCCAGTGCTAATATGGCACCGGTGCCCAGTATCTAACGGACGCTGCATGTCACGCTAGTAAACACTAATAACACGTTACACAGCAGGAAACCTTAGCCTACCATTAGCTACAGTAGTAACTGGATTAAACACGGTTAAAATGCTGACAGTTAAATGGTGTAAATGTGTGACTGTATTTCACTGTAGAGGATTCCAACACCAGGACGTCCAATCGCCTGCCGCTAAAGCTATGAGCTAAAAGACACAAACTAGCACTGGTCACTGCTGTTGTCTGAAAAACAACACAGACGGGACAAAATGTTGTTTACTGGTAAACATTGTGGTGCATTCATAGTTATTGCAATTTACTGGTGAAAGAAGTAATTATTGTTAAAAGTTATTATTACAATGTTAATAATCATTTAAATTCCTCCCTTTTTTGTGCTGATCCAAAAATGTATCCGATCTGCAAGTTTTGTGATCCGTTGAACCCTTATTTGGGAGGGATGGGAAGTTATATTGCAAGCCATTATCTCATTGTTTCATTATTAATATGTGTTTTATAGTTACAAAAGAAATGTATTGCTCCAAATATAGGCAGTTTAAAACACGGCAACCATATTGTCAATTTCGGCAACCAAAAGCTGATGCCTGGTTGCCAAGCTGGTAACCACTTAAAAAAAGTTAATGTTGAGCCCTGGTGTGTGTTTCATTTACATTCAGAAATTGTTAAGGTATTTTCAATTTCAGCCCAACAAAAGATCATCCTCTGCCTTTTCCTTTTTCGCTGGGGAAAGTACAATATTATCTTTTTAAAAAAATCACAAGCTCATCCGGATGCATTCCTTCCTGCTCTCCGTATTAAAATCAGCTCCAGAAAACTGGACAGCATTAAGCTGAACCATGACTCAATTGCCCACCAACATTAATTTGAAATTATAAAATCATTTGTCTGTTTGGACCTGCTGTCCTGTGGAGTGGGCCTGTTTGGTGTTTTATTTACCGTCACCTCTGTGCCCAGAACACTGTTAATCCTCTGTGTTCAAACACCTTAGTTGGTTGCTCTGCGTCTCCATGCTGGCTGCTGTGAGCAGTCGTGTAGCTGGCTGCCAGTGGAGCTGATCTGGCAGGCAGCCTGCTGTTGGGGACGATGCATGATTCCAGAGATGTGTGACAGCGGATAGTGAATCAGTTTTGTCTGCCTGTCTGTCTGTCTGAATATCCATCTGTGACTATATGTGTGTTACTGTGCACGTCTACCTCACTATCTCTCCATCTGTCTGCCGGCCTGTCGGTCTCCAAGTTAACAAGGATGTCTTAAACGTCTTCATAAAAAGCATTATTCATTTGGCAAGCTTGTCTTTGTTTGATTTATTCATGATGTGAAAATGTACTTAAAGGTCCAATATGTAATATATTTACTGTAATAAATCCAAAAATGACCCCAATGCGTCATCAGATATTAAAGAAACTATGCTAAATTGAAATTAGGGGTGTCAAAATAACGCGTTAATTTCGATTAATTAATCTGAGAAAAAATAACGCCTTAAAAAAAATAACGCAGATTAATCCATTCCATATTGACGTTTGACCCGGAGCCATTCTAGCCACCATTCGACTGTAAAATGAAGGAGGGAGACGAGAATGTTCTGCCTGGATCATTAATTGGAACATTTACTTGTAAAAATCTCCTTCCTGCCAACCCTGGCTACCGAAATCTGGTGCCACTGATATGTCTGCACTTCTCTCTGATGCTCTGAAACAGACGATACAGGCAACACAAACACCGCTGCACATGACGCTAGTTAACACTATACTCAACAGCAGCTAACGTTAGCCTACCGCTAGCTAGTAGCTAGATTAAACACGGTTAAAATGCTGACAGCTAACGCTAAACGGTGTAAAGTTTGCCTGTGTTTTACTGTAGAGGATTCAACACCGGTATGTAACAATCTGCAACTGCCGTCGGAGAAACAACACAACCGCCTCGTGGTGCATTTGAAGTTATTGTAAATGTCCTTTTAACATCTGTTGTTTTTGTCATTCAACAGCAATTTACTAGTGAAATAAGTAATAAGTAAGTAAAATAATATTGTTATACATTATTATTAAATCATTTAATTTTGACCATATGGCCTTAGCAATAAACAAGCCGTTCTTTAATGTCACCAACTGTTGTTTAGTACCCTTTTTTTTTTTCTTTTCTTTTTTTTTACTTTCTTAAAAAGTATCGGTTCAGGCACCGTTAATTATGTATGCGATTAATTTTGATTAATTAATCACAGAGTATGTAATTAATTAGATTACATTTTTTTATTGATTGACAGCCCTAGTTGAAATACTATCTTTTCTGACAACAAGGCTAATGCTATATTTTCTCCTTTTGATATTTTCGTTCTGTGATGGAATTTCTGTTTGTGTTTTGGCCTGTGTGTTGTTATCAACAGCCCAGTTTGACAGCCAGGCCAGATTGCCAGATATACCTGTAAAAACGTAAACCCAGCGTGCTACAGCTGTAATGTTAGTAAAGCCATGAAAGCAGCAAACAAATGAATAGGATCAACAGAGATAGATTCTACCGAACCTAAAAACAAACGGCATGTTTGGCACGCAACAGTTGCGTAACCAGAGACGTAACAAACCCCGGGTAAATATTGGAGATGTATTTGAAAGATGGAGACAGCTTAGAGCCCAAAAGGACGCCGAGTTGGCTAATTTCCTTCTGAACAGGTAAGCATTAGCTTCAGGCTAATTTATCACGGCTACAAGGGACGGGCATTTTGTGTCATTTCAACATTTGTGTACTCACATTGAATTATATAGGTAGAGTACACAAGTTGGTTACTCGCAAAAACAATTGAGACACAGCCAGTAAAGTGATCCTGACTGGTCCTGGCTAACGCCACCATGCTAACCCTGCTAACTGCCGTTTACAACATGTAGCCTGTTCAGCGGCTGTAGCCGACAACAGTGAGTTCTAGTGAATTCTAAGCTATGTGAGACAAGCGTCTAGCAACGTTGTGGATGCTGCGGTCTCAACCTGGCAACCTCCGTGAACTTCGAGTCTGGGGAGGAGGGGGCGGGGGAGATGACTCGCCCCAGTATTTTGAATTTGTACTGCAGTAACTATTTTAAACATTAGCCGTCAGTATTACATATAGCACCTTTAATCAATACAAAATTCATCTCCTGGAAGGTTTTGAAGACGGTTTCTTAGAAGACTGAAGATTGTTATATGGTAAAGATTACACAAACTGTGAAAGCTTAAACAAAACTTAAATTTTTGCATAAATGTTCAACTCCGCCTTTAACCTGTCTTCCCGCACATGAGAGCTGACCCTGTTCCACCGGCCCTTCATGGTCACCAGCAGGTCCCGTGTTTTGGCTCAGGTCCCTCCCTTCACCCTGTTCCTGAATTGTACCCCTGATTATCTCATAGTTTTGCTCATCTCCCCTTTAAAAAGAACCGCATTACTTCCAGGTCCCCAAACTTGTCAAAACCAATTTGCTTTCCTATTATTCCCTCAAATGATTCCACCATGACCCCTCCTCACAGCCCTCCCTCCACAAATCCTCGACCCTCTGCTTCCCTCAATAGAAACTCCCAACACGACCTGTGGATACCTGCAATTTTTATTTTATTTTTTTTTTTTAGCCCCTGGCCTCTTCTGTACCACTCTTATCTGTCTAACGCTGTGACAAGTTTTCTTTCATCTTCTTTCCAAACCTTCAGAGGGAACACAGCAAACGGTGGTGAATGACACACACACACACACACACACACCCACACACACACACACACACACACACACACACACACACACACACACACACACACACACACACACACACACACTTGTGAGAATGAAAGCAGACAGTGAGCCACTGACAACTAAATGAGACCTGACTAATAGAGATCAACAAACCTGAAAAGCTTCTTTTTTTTTTGCCAGCGCAGGCAGCACTTCCACCATCATATCCTGCACAGCCCTTCACTGCACCCACCCAATCCCTCTCCCGTCAATTAGCGCCTCACCAGTGACAACACAGAGGATCTTCATTAGCGGAGAATGCTCAATTATATCAGTTGATATTCCTTTCCAAAACTAATTATCCCAGTTGCATGGTACGGCTGACTGAGCTTGCCCTCACCCCAGGGCACAGTAGTTACTGATGTGATTTTGGTTTTGGCTCCAAGGTCTGCTTTCCTCTCCTCTCTTTTGTTATCCTCCTCTACCTCTCTAGCCCTCCCATCTTAGTATAACCCCTTCCCTTTCCATGATATCCTGTCTATTTTTTTTAGGTTGTTCATGAAGACTTGTTATGCTCACATAAAAAACTAAGAACCTGTGCATATGGATGCAGTTCTTGATCGTCCTGTAATACACAAAGAATTAGCAGAACTGTGTTATTCTACAAAAAGCTCATCATAGCAGCCCTCTATATAATCCTGGTCTGTTCATCCTCAGGGATGGCAAAAATAGACAGCCTGTACAACAGCTATAGCTGAAACAGAAATGGTGCAAACACTGTCTTCTCAAGAGAGGAGACTGGGAAGGAGATGAAAACTGCAGAAAACATATGGCGGAGATGCTAGATGCTGTATATTGGCTCAAAGCATGTTTATTTAGAAATTATGCACTAATGAATAGCTATGACATCTGAAATATGTTGTTTATGTGGAAGATTGTCCATATAGGTCATGAAATCTGTTTGCAGAACAGTGTTGTTTGCGTTACTGATTTTCTTTCAATTAACAAAGGTCTTTAAAAGGAAGTAATAAAAAGGTGCAAATAATTATCATACTGTATACATCTTAATACAATGCACGTGAACTGAATTAATTGCTACAGAAACTGAAAGCGAAAACTGAGAAACTGTTTCACTGACAGATATTCACGTAGTGGGGATTACATTTAATAGACAGCCTTAATTTTCTTTCATCTCAAGCACATTACTTCCATGCTAATCACTTTGTTTTACATTTTGTGACTAGGTTTACCGAGTTAATATTATCCAAATGCTGAAACATGGCGTGCAACTTTTGGAGTGTATGCACTGTCTCCTGTCAGCTTCAGGTTCTCTTGGTGGGCTCTTCGCTGCCCTCAATCTGGAGACAGGCCTCACAGTCACATTTCAAAGTAGCTCAGGCAGGGGAACACACTCATTACACATAATTCTTCTTCTCCTCTTTCCCCCCTGACTCCCTGTTTAGTCCCCCCACTCTCGCTCTCTGTATCTCTCCACCTCCCTGTTTCAAAGACCAAAAGCCCTTATGGTCCTCCGTCCGGAGGTAGATCACTTTAATTCTGCTTCACAGATCTTTTTCAAAAAGACCTGAGACCCGGAGACCTCAGAACCGGTGACCGTTGGGTGAACCCGGGCCGAGCAGCCAGGACCCGGGCGCTTGTAAACACAGCCAACGTCTCACACACTCTCATTCCCCCCGAGCGCTTTTGTTCCCTCCCTACAATGGCACAAGCATGTGATGTTGCTGTGCTCTTTTATCTCGGATGTGTTTGTTTGTTTTTGTATCCGCTGGTCATCATGTCCATCTGAGTCAGTTGTATTGGCTGTCACTTGGCTGAGAGCAGATGATCAATGATTTAAAAAGGTAGATTGTTGCCCTGAGCATACAATTCATTTTTTTCACTGTTGGTTTTTTAAGGGACTGTATCCAGAGCTTAGTGTTGCCAAGACAGTCTGACAGTTGTCTGGGACAACTGAAAACTGCTCTTTCTCCAGGGGGTTGGGGGGTTGGGGCTGCCCTAGATGAACTGGTTTGCTTATGTGGGCCGGACCTGGATTCCATTGATGGTTCATAAGTTCATTTCCCTGTTTGGGAGGAGTCTCCAACCACAAGCCATCTGTCTGATGTCATCGTCCCAATTTATTCAGAGGTGATTTGAGCACAACAACAAAAATTGACCCATTATTGAAAAACAGAACCACCTTTCTAAATTACAAATGTATGCATTTTTTACCTCTTGTATTGACCAGTCTAATCAGTTCTGCTGCAGCCGGCTGTCTTTACAAACAGGTCACGGAATCAATACACCAGGCAAATAAATATCAGACAAAATGAAACGATGGCCTTAACAGACAATCTCTCAGCAAAAATGTGGAAGCGTGACGGTTTGTGACGGTAGGCGAGTTTCTCAGAAAGACGTCAATCTTCCAGGGCACACACTCAACAATGGATAAATCCTCTCTGATAACAAGCAAAACACACACAAACCCACACACACCAAATGTAATCACGGATAGCGTGTGGGACATTCAGTGGCATTCACAAGGAGTGAAACCTGTCTAGTTAACTTTAGAAGCCACTGTACACACAAGTTTTCTCCAGCCTTGCTGCTTTCGCACAGCCTCCCTTAAAGGGCAGCCGGCTCGTCACTTTGATGATTGACGGTGGGATTTGCAGTGATAATGTCTTCAGGTGCCAGAGGATTGGGATTAAACATACTCCAATTTAAACAGCAAAGTTGCCATGGCGATGACCTTTAGTTTTAGCTCAGATGGCGTAAACGTGGGCAATACAGTGATTAGGGTTATTGTCCAAGAGATGCTCCAATTCGGCAGAAGCTTTGGCCATCATTGCACTTTTAAATCCTCCATCAAATAAGAAACGTCCACACACAACAATAATGCTGCAGGGACATTGCACAGTGCACAAACAGTCCACTTGTTACCATAACACTGTTGAACAGCCTGAATTGAACTATGAGCCCCAAAAGACAAACTTCAGACAACCTGACATCTCAGCAGCGCCTTGACCCGTTGACCCGCCATCAGCCCTTTAGGTTTATGCAAACCTTCCCCTCCCACCCCAATTAAGCCTTTCAAATAAAGCTGATGTGGGCCGACGTGGGGCCGTTCTCTTGGCTGTCTGAGGACGTGAGCACCCAGAACAGGCTCCGGTTGAATGGGCCTGGAGACTCTCGGTTTGGGGTCAGTGCCTATCCCGCTCCAGGGCAGTGTGTTCACACTCTCACACCTGTCTGTCAAAGGAGAGAGCAGCAGGAGGAAGAGGAAACGGAAAGACAGAGTGAGTCAGTCAAAGCATAAAGCAGAGGGAGAGAGTTTTCACGTTTTTAAATAAAGTACAAACCCCCGCAGACAGCAATAAAACTGTGCAATTATTATCACTATTGACTCAAGCCAATCTCAGCAGTACCCTTGATGTGTGGTTGGTCAATATGAATTGCCATAGTCTTGTAGATTTGACAGCATCTGCTGAAGTCAAAAGTGTGGCTAGACTGCCTCGCGGTGGATGCTGTGTGAACTACAAGAGCAGACATGCTGGGGGAAAAAAAAGGTGCCGTACACACACACATAAATGGATAGAGAGCACCATGTTATGCAAGAAATTGTGAATTCTTATCCATTAGATTTTTCTAAGCTCTCATATTACTAAGACCCCACTTTGTTATTATAAAAGAATGGTGCTAATCATGTTTAGTTTTTCATACGTACACAACATAGTCCAAATGTTATTTAAAATGTTTAATATGTTGTGATTCTCTTCAGTCTATTCATATTTATTACATTGGCAGTTTATCATATCCAGTTCATTAATGTGTCTCAGTAAGTTGTTCTGTAAGCATATCATCATATCATATCATCAGTGCAGCAGATGTCACTCATACTAATATATATATATATATATATATATATATACAAACAACATGGTATATCATGATTCAGCCTGAGACACTTTACAATGTGCCACCTTATATGGGGGTATGTGTTTGGTAATGTGCATATAAACATATTCACTGGAAGAATTCAGATACATTGCCTTTTTACTTAAAAATCCTCTCATTTGTATCTCATTTTATTACCATAAATTCAACCCCAGTTCAAATAATTTAACATGATCAACTATTTTATATATTTTTCCTGTTGTCCACTTTCCTTTTTGGTTCAGTTGGCCATGTTCATGTCAGGCATTAGCCTTTATAAAAAGAAAAAGTACTTCAGTAAACTAAAGTAACTACAAGCACCATATGAAAACAATATATTTTTACATAATGCTATTACATATAAAATAAAAACTTTCACCCGAACAGCATATAAAAAGCTTTGTAATATTTTAATAACTGATCATTGCCGTGATCAGTTTATAAATACATTATTGTGGGTTTATCATCTATTGGTTTTTGTGAACCACTGATTAGCCTACCTAACTAAGAATATAGCATACAGGAAGTAATTTCATTTAATTTCAAACTAACTTATTTCTGACAAATACATTCTGCCAGTGAGGTTGAACGTAAGCTACAAAATACAGCACATTGACATTTCAACGTATACACATCACACAACGAAGCCCTTATGTCCAAACCAACAATATCTATATTCCTTTTTTTATAGATTCCACTTTACACACATATTCAAGCAAAGGAAAAACTGCACAGAATTTACACAACATGCACACAACGCTAAATTGGGCGTGCACTGCTGAACTCACCTGTCTCAATCTGCTCCAGGTTCGCCTTCCTGCTCACTCATTCTCAGATAACATAATCCAGTCTGTCCCACTGTAACCAGTCCCAGTCTTCTCTAGTTTGAAAACATTTTTGAGCTGAAAGAAGCTGTGAGGTCCCAACTGTGACAGAGATAAATAGTCACAAACAATATTAAATCCTCACACGCCTCACAGAAGGTAGAAGTACCACAGTGAACCCAGAAGGCACCATGAGCATTTAGCATGTTAGCCGTTTCATTTGGATCACTTAGCATGCTGGCCGGGTGGTGCATTAAACCGGTTAATTAAGGTAGATGCAACCTTTTTTTTTTTTAACCTGTGCCAATGTACAATAATCCTAATGTAACACTAACCTAAACATTCTTAATCCTTCCCTGTTGCAGCTGCTGATTTGGATACTTTCATCTGTTCCATTTTCACAGTTTATCATGATGAATATACCACACACTTACATAACACGCCATACATGTAGGCTATGCACACAAACATATACAATACTCCCACTGACAAAAACTAAATCTGTATCACATTCAATGTTCAAATTGTTGTTCAACATTCAAAACGTGTTTCATATGTCTGTTGTGTTAATGTCTGTATATTTATTTAATTTGTCAGCTGTGTGTAGTATGTCACACACAGAGAAAAATTATGTTTTAAGAAGACTTTCATTTCAAAACTGAAATGATTACATACACACAGAGGCAGTAACAAAAATATTTTTACATGGGTTGTATTTTCATTGAATTATGAATGTCAACATGTTCATTATTTGGTCTGTACGTTCAGTATCAGCTCTGTTGTGCCATTCAGTGGTAGAATATTTCCTTACAATGTGGTATATACAGTGACGAAGATATGGGCATCCCTAGTGTTTTTAGGTTGAATTACATTAAAATTGTATTTTTATATATATTGAGAAATGTATAGAAAATAAGCAAAATAATCAGAAGATTTGAGTATGCAGTTTGCTAGGACTTATTATGATATACTGTAACTCGTCACTTACACATTTTTAAAATAAATGTTAGTACTAAAAATGTATAAAGACACCAGCAGCCACAGTTTATGTTTTTAATATACAAGGTGAAATTGAATTTCCTAACATGAGTTCCAAGAATAATACTGCAAAAGAAAACTACACAATAAACAGTATTTGTCACCAAATTGACGTTATTAATTTTTTTATTTAATTTTCTATACAATATATACAGTAGCCTCTACTTATAGGCCATCCTCGTGCTCAGACTCTGTTTATAAACTCAGTAATTCTTTAAGTGACTTCAAACGCAGCGGAACAGGTTCATCTCTAATATCTCCCACAGCTTTTCAGAAGCGTGACTGACAACTAGAAGGCTAAATGCTGTAACGAAACACCAGCTGATTGAACTCTTGGTGCCATATTTAGCCACAGGAACATCTGCTGCAACACCAGCTGAGATCCTTGGGTGTATAGGTATGTAGGTGAAAAAGAAGACAGAGACAGCAGTAAAACCTAACTTGAAAGGTGATTAGTAAGAACTGAAAGAGATGGTCTTGTTTCTGTTATCCTGTAGTTTCACACATTGCATGCTGATGAAACTGTTAAACAGCAGCTCATCCTCGTTAATGTAGGAAACAAATAATAAATGAATTCTAATGAATTATCTCTGCCTGTTATTTAAGCACGTCACTTAGGATCCTCTAGTTATTGGCTTAGCGCAATCCATTGAAAGACACATCTACTTGAGTATTGCTTAATGGATTCAATCCAACATGGTGTGTATAATCCAGTCACACCTGGCACCTCAAGCTCCTGTACAGTAACTTCTTAATGTATAGGCTTCTGTTTGGATAAATAGAGTAAATCAAAGCAGAGTTGAATGGTAGTACAGCATGCAGTGTAAAATTAGGCATAGTTATTTGGCATTTTTGGAGTAAATTAAAACAACAGTAGTTGGCATTTTTGTTGCGGATGGATACTTGTTGGCATGGTGAAGTTGAGCAGTATGTATGTTTACTTGAAGAAGCAGTGGAAGAACAGAGGCAGAAACAGCAGCAGATAGTTAGGTCCTGGCAGCAGTGAGGCAAAGCTGGTCACATTGCAGTCATCACCGTAGCAGCAGTAAACTCTGACACCTGGTGCTCTGTAGCCCTGGCTGTTGGCCTGACTACAGAAAGACTTGTAGGAGCACGACTTCATCACCCCACCTGACAAAACAGACAGCAATAGAAGTCAGTTGCACTGGTGTGGCAGCTATCTAAAATGGACCAATATACATTTGATTGAACTTGCTGTTGATTCAGCCAGGCTATAAAGCTTTAGTATTTCACAATCTAGTTATTTTTTTTATTTTCCCTTTATTGTACACTAACAGTGGATAAACAGGAAAGGGAGAGAGAGATGGGTGACGACATGTAGCAAACGGCAGCAGGTCAGATTTGAACCCGCGCCACTGCAGGACTCAGCCAACATTGGGGGAGAAACCCCTCCTCCTGCCCTTTGGGCTCTGACCCACATACAGATGTGCACGAGCACCGCTGCGTCGCTGCTTCAGAGCAGAGAGGAGAAAGGGCCGCAATGTTACTTTATGTCTCATGTAAGCAAACAACCTAATATCGTACCCAATGTTTAAAACAAACATGACTATTGTTAGCAATGCGGCGACGACGTGCATTGAGCTCAAGCTCGTACACGGGAGGGGTAGAGTACACGTTGCAGGGCAAGGAGGCATTTCATTGTTTACAGCATTACAGCTGCTGCATATGACGGATCTTTTTCGCTCCTTTTTCAGAGCCCATACATTATTTATTGCTTTTGGGGTGTAAAGACCATTTTAAACAATATATAAAAAAGTGTATGTATAATAGTTACCAACCCTGCCTTTAATTTGGGAAGACATCTCCAATGTGTCATTTATAGACAGGATGATTGTCTCTCCTGTTGCACCACTTTTTGATGATATTATGTAAAATTCTAGCCTTGTGCAGGGTTATTGGTAAACTGAGTTAAATATGTGAAGAGGAATTGTCTGTGTGTCATGAACACATGGTGTCCTAATTAAGGATATTGATTAAGTAGAAGCGGCAAAGCTCTTCATTTCCTTAAAAGCCTCGGACCCCCTGCTGACTGGGATGTGTCTCCAGACAGCAGCCTGTCCTCTGTTAAACACACACGCACACATCCTCACATATAGATACAAATAGAGCTTTATTGATGGTAGAAAGAGAACTAGTAAAAGAAAGGCTACTACACTGTCACTGTTGGACTCACTGTCATGGCCCACCACCACAGCGCAGGCATCAGAGTAGCTGGGACAAGATTTGGAGCCTTGCCGGTTGCAGTCAGCGTTATTGGAGCCCATACAGGTATAACATCGCAGAGCTTTACCTAAAGGAAACAAGAGAAGAAATATGGCTACAGTGCACACTTACTAAAGCAATACAATCAAAACATCATGGCGTGTTCACAGTTTAGTGATCCAAAAAGCTTTGTTTTTTCTAAAGCATTGACTATGTCACTACTTGAAAAAGGTGTGCAAATACACATATACTTTATATAATGGAAAGTTAATGGCAGAGAAGCCATCTAGAAACATTATTAAACCAGAACAGGCTGCTCTGGAGCACATTTAAAAGGGAAATACAGCACCACATGTTTTAAATGCCAGCCCTATGTTATTCTTAGACTGACCTGGTGTTATGGGAACTGTTTATGATGCAAATGTAGGAATTTCACCCAAATATCTCAACCTAATGATTAAAAAAAATGCTTTGCGTCAGATGTATTGACTACTTTCAATGCTCAAATAGTCTACTTTAATGCTGCTAATGTTACTGCTGCTGTTTTTAGACATTGGTAAAAGGGGTCCTTAAGCTGCTCTGCTCTGGCATGGTAAAGACTGCATTACATTGTTGCCCACTCAAACTAATGCAGTCCCATTTATCATAAATTCTGATCCGTTGTTAGTTAAGCTCATGCAGTGTCTATAAGGGCCTCAACTCTGGATATGTTTACCCTTTATCAACACTGGATCTATGGGTTTGATGAGCGTGTACACACAGGCATGGTAAATTCACTTCTGGGTGACTTTGAGGTATGACGTTGTCCCACAGGCACAGTGGGAGTTAAGTGAAGATAGAGCACTCACTAATCACTTCCTTTACGCAAGTCTTCCCTAAATCAAGCAAATAATTAAACTCTGATTTAAAACCACATCTTTTTAACCTTCAGTTGAAGCTACAGGGGCCCACTTCAGCATATAAAACACTTAAATGCCCTTGTAAAGCTCTCCAGAGGAAGGAGCGCTTATTTGAGAACTAGCTGACCTTTGAAATACCACTTCAACGCTTCCTTTTGAAAACCTACATCCGTCTCCTAAATTTAGAAAAATGGCTCTTCAGAAACAGCCTTTAATGCTGCTTCCTAAGAGGATCAAATTGAGCTGGACTTATAGGAATCACTGAAAGCTTCAAACATTCTTTGTAGCAGCACATCACTTGTCTTGGCCATCAAAATAACATCATTCAACACTGGATTTATCATCCGGTTATGATGTGGACAGAAAAGTTGATCAGACACACAGTGTCGTGTCCATTCAGGTATAGACCAGAGATGTGAAATGGTAATGGTGAATAAATCAATAAGAAGAAGAGTTTAATTAGAGTAATACATGACTGAAATGTCAGATGTTCAGCCCCCTGATAAAAGCACATATTTAACAGTAAAACAATGAAATGAAACAGCAAACCAACCTTTTTTTGTATGAATTTGAGTTAGTCTTATTCTTTGCTTCTTGTGTGCCCCTCTGTATGTTGACATGACATATAAATACCCCCTGCCGTTTACAGTTGACCCCAATCTATCACCACAGCACAGCCGCTCTACACACATGCTGTAAGTATTAGCCTCCAGGCCTATTAAGAGATTAGCTGCTGGGATTGCATGCTAGTCACAGAGGAGGATGACACACTGAAGAAATGCAAAACTCAGGAGAATTACCTGAGAAATTAGAAAAGTTGACATAATATAAAGTGTCATTAGAAGGTGTGAATGTAAAAAAAAATGTTTATGCAAGGAATTTTCTGTGTCGTTATGTCCAACATGTCCTGTCCTGGTGTGTGTACGCAAAGCGTATTCGTTCAACAGGTTCCTGCCTCTTAGGAAAAGACTGACATACAGAAAAACAACAAATGCTAACTATTCCTGAAAATTCAAAAATGGCAAGAGAGAAGAGTACCTGAAGGAAGACACAGACCAAGTCCAAAGGACAGGTGGGCAGAGGGTAGAGCAGAGCAGATATCTGAAGGGGTGAAAGGATGAGGTTAAGATAGGAACTTACTGTTGGTTGCTAGCAGGACTAGGGAAAACAGGAGCAGCGGACAGTACTGGACAGCTCTCATGGTGCTTGTGGTCCTCGGTCGACCTGATCACACAATGTAAAGCAGTTTGTTTGCGCTTAAAGCCCCCTGAGCTTAATCTGAGCTATCAGATGAACTAATATCCCCTCCTGCACGGACCAGGAGATTAGCACCCCTCCACTGGGGCCCACAGCTCTGTGTTCAGTCTCAATAGCTCTTCTGCGTGGATAGGCAAAAGGATCCGTCCCGTGGCTCTCATCTCACCACGGTGCTCGAGCCACACCCATCCTCTTCCCTTTCTTGTCCCTGTCCCCAGCTGGCCCAGTCTTAACTTCACCCTGCTGCACTACGAAGCTGATCTCTGAACTTCAGCTGGCATTGAGACCCTACAGGTGTCCATTTAGTTTTGTCAGTGCCAGGTTCATTTGCCTCAGGATGCTTGATGTCCTGTGATGTACGTTTGCCTGTGTGAGATTAGTATTCAGCAACATTTTGTTGCCGTTTATGCAGACATGCCCTAATTCCATAGGGACGTAGTTGATATAAATGTGGCCATTTCTTCAGTTGGACTTTCAGAATGATTACCTCTGTATTTAGAATTACAAATAATATATTCTACATTACATTTCCACGAATTGCATTAAATCACCTCAGGTTGACTGTCATTTGTCTCAATAGCATGGCTATCCTAAATATGTTATACATGTTATTGAACATTACACAGCCCTGTCAGATGAAGTACTCTTTCAGTGACTCCCCTCGTCATGTTCTTTCAAATAGATTTTAAACTGGATGTTATTTAACACGTTTTATTATATACAAGGGGTATAGTTTTCTTTTCATACATGGTCTGGAAGTTTGCATTCATACTAATGCCACTTTGAGTGGCAGAAGCTTGATTCTCAACCATTTATGCCTTACTTTCAATAATCTCTTTTAACCTTTCTCAACTCAATCATTGCAACACTTGGTGGGAAGGCATGTCCTGTGCAGTTGGGTTAGTGTAGCTGCTAGTTCATTAGTTATTGAGGCAATAAATATGCTAAAGATCAGCCTCACAGTAATTTCTAATTCTATTTGTGTATATTTTACTATTAAACAAAATATGTGGATAAATAGGTGTATTTTACCAAATCATTATTTCTGTTATTTCTTTCAAATTATCATCTTTCCACATGCCCCTGATTGGGAATCAATGATCTAAATTAAGAGAAAAGGAAAAAATACACCCCAAAACAAAAAGTAAAAAAATAAACCTAAAAACAAACAAACAATCTATATCATTGCATCACAATGTCAAATAATCACACTTCACATCTTAATCCTGATTTATCATTGGTCATGCCAGGTCAACTCAGCTCATGAGAAAACATATCGTCAGTGAACCCAGTGTGCTGTATTGCCATCCTTTATTGCACTTTGTAAGCAGATGCTGTACAGCAGCTGTGCAGAGAAGTTATTCCTCAGTGTGACACGACCACAGCAAGACATATCCATCCAAAATGAAATCACTCCTGGTCACAACTGAATAAGGTCACAATTAGCTTCATATCAAAATAAAATCCCAAAAAATAGTCGCACAATTTTCTCGAGAAAGCTATGACAAGTATGACAAATATCTACAAGGTTACATGAGGGAAGCGGGCCGAGGATGACAGAATACCTATCAAAAATGCAGAGGAATCTTTTACATACTTGGAATTTCCTACAGTATATACAAACATACGTATAACATGACCAGTTCTCCTTTATTTCCTAACATGCAGTAAGCTACTGTGATAGTTTGTGTTCTCTTAGTGGTGTATCAACATTTTATGAATATATCCAAATCTCTGTTACTCTTTTTCGAAGTCTATCTTTTTCTCGTATCAAGAGCAGACAACAACAGGAACGGGTCTTCTCCTTCAGTGGCTGTCATGGCAACATCATTATAGATCATTTAACCCACAAACGCTGCTCTGGCTTTCTCGTTAACACACACACACACACACACACACACACACACACTAGTGATATGATACATTTTCTAAAACTTTAAAACAGACCCCCGATACAGTACAATACACATAAAAAATGTACAGAGTGATTAGGAGAAAAAGCCATTCCTGTGGATCCTGTATACACAAAGTCAATAGGTAATTTAACCCCAAGACCATTTTGGCCTTAAATGTCCATCAGTCTTTGGAAGAGGTGGTGAATATTACCGATCTGCTATATTTTCCAAGTAGTTTTCTTTTTCCACAACCGCTCCTCTTCTGTGAGATTTGGTGTGTTCGCTAACTCTTTCCCATCTTGGCAATCAGCTCATCACAGATCTTTGTCAACTCCTCGATCTCTTTGTTCTGTTAAACAATGGTTGAAATAACATTAAATACTTGTTCGCATGGATACTTTCATAGGATTTCACATCTGAATTAAAGGAATTCGGACTGACCTTTTGCTCCAAAGTGCGCTCCAGAGAGTCCACCTTCATCTGCTCCTTCCTCAGACTGGCCTGGTGGGCGGCCTGCTCCTGCATGGCCTTGGCACGCACATGAGCTATGTCTGCATTGGCCCTGGAAACACACGCGTGATACAACAATGAGAATCAAGTCACCTCTCTGTAATCCCCATAAGCCCAGAAAGCATGGTTGCAAAGCCAATACAAAATGAATCTTTAGAAATGTCATATAGATGGAATATAAATAATCTATAGGAACAGCTCATTACATTGGCCTACATCCAAACATAGTTCAGCTGGGCATTGCGTTATTGTGTAGTAAGTGCATTGTGCCGTTTTCTCTTTGAGGAAAATGCAGTCATGATGGAATAAACTGCAGAGAATGAGACTCACCTGTCAAGTTTCTCCTCTGCATGAATCTTCAGGGCTTGATAGCGCTGTTCCTCTTTACGGACCCTTGACAAATACTCCTGAGCACATTTCTTCAAAACTTCTTCATTCTGAATGGAGTAAGAAATGTTTTAAATGGTTGCACTAAGGATTGTCATGCCAAATCTTAGGTCCTTCTCAAGGCCGGTTATTTTAACTGTTTTTATTGAATTTTGCATTATAACAGCAACAATGGCAGAAATAGGACAGATAGACAATTAAAATGAACACGAAATAAAAATTGACAACTACAAACAAAACTGAAAAAAGGGGTAAAAAAAAAAGAAAAAGGAAGGGATGATGGAGGGTGTGTAGGAACCTCAATCAGTCACACTGGTAAATGGTAGGCTGTTAAAGTAATCCAGGAAGGGTTGCCATGTCATGCAGTATTTTGCACTAGAGCCCTGACTACGATATCTTAACTCCTCTTATTTTAAATATACAAGGCCGCTCATGCTGAAAACGCTCATTAGTTGTGAAATAGTCACCTTGCGGAAGCCCTCCAGGACATCTTTCATTTTCTCGTAACGTCGGAAGAGGTCAGCCAGAGACTTTTCCACGGAGTTGAGGTCGGACAAGGCCTGATCCTTCTCCATGATCAGCTGCTGGATGGTGTGGTGGGAGAGAGACTTCTCCTTCTGGTCATCCTCTGATGGACACACACACACACACACATATATACTGTAGATCAGATCATCAGTCTATGTACTGAAGAGTCTGCTCTCACTCACACTCAGACGTACAAACAAACAATTTCGACAATATATCAAAAAATGAATTTGTGGGTTTGTACGACTTAACAGCATTTTATATTACATTATATGGGTATTTCTGTAGCATGCAAACAAAAACACTTAACAATGGGACAATCAAAGAGACCTGTAAACCATAGAAACAGAGCTGGCAGCTGGTTTGCTTTGAGTGGCTTCCAGACCCTTCAGTATTTAATGACAAAGCTTACGAAGTATTTCAGCCCCCTCCCAAAACTTCCTTTTCTGTCAAAAGCTAAGATGACCAACCTGCTTAACTCACTAAGTCTGAATGAATGACTTTCGCATCCATCGACAGTACAGAAGTGCAGATGTGCGTCTTAAGGTAGACCTATATGTACATCTAAAAGGTTTCTATAATGTACTTAATATCAGCAACTGAAGAATTACATAAAGTAAATGCCAAATGATTAGTTTTATCCATTCAAAAAAAACACAGTGTCTCAACATACAGGATGAAACGCAACAAAATGGACAAACAAACGTCACTGGATGAGGTGAAGAAAGTGAGCACATCTGCTCCCCTCTCTGACGGACAGGTGGAGAGATGTAAGCTGACACAAACAAGTGAAGGACAGTTCTGCGTTACTCACCTGGCATGCCTGTCAGGGTTATCAAATAGTAAGGGGAGCAAAGATGGGAGCAGAACAGAAAAGAAGGGACTGTGTTAAGTCAAGCTGGGAGGGCAAGACACGTGAGAGAGCCGAGTGTTAGACACGAGCAGAGAAAGATTGTTGCTTTTTGTGACAGTGCTTTAATGAGAGTAAGAAATGAAATTAGACAGCGGCGAAACATCATATCTTCAGGTGGCGAAGAAGATGTAGGTGAGAGCAGGAATAATGTCAAGTGAATTTAAAATTGAACGAGCCCAGAGAAGCTGGACACGCGTGGGCAAATGGTGAGCGCCTCCCCCTCCAATGACGTCAGGATTCATTTCATATCAATCAAACATGAAAGCAAGCACGTAGCAACACTAGCTTGTGTCAGAAGATAAAAAGACTACTGAATTCTGAAATCAGTGGCAATGGAGTAGGGCACACAAATACAGTATATGTTGCTCAGTTTGCAAATAAACAAGTGCAGCCAAAAGTATTGGTAAAGGTTGGGGATCAAAAGTAATTGGGTTGAAATAAAATTCACACGTGCAGAAAAGACAGAGGGTCCAATAACCTCGGGCCAATGCTCGTGTTTTGTGAGAAACTGAATAACATTTAACTCACCTATCATCTGTGCAATGGTCCTCTCATACTCAGCAACAATCCTCCTATGAATGAGAAATTGTAGATCATCAGTGGATGGGGGTTATATCAGTATGACAATTTGTCTCCACCAATGAAAATAGAGGTTTTGTCTGTTATGCCTGTTTGTTTGTTATCAAGATGTTTAAATAAAAAAACATAGCTGTAACTGGGTGGAGATTAGTCAGACTGCTGTGGATCTGGCCCTTCTGATTTGTGCTTTCAGTCATAACTTTGATACTGCGTTTATGCTGCTGGGAATATCTGATGAGTCCAAGTTGAGTGAAAAATGTGCTATTTTGAGATATTTTCTTAGAATTTAGGTAAACGACAAACACACAGAAACTGTTACCCAGCCTACAACATAGGATAATAGAGTTAGAGAGTTTTAAAACCACCCTTAGCTTTTTATCTCTTATTTATCTGCACTGTGTCCAGTTTCCATCTGAGTGTTGTTGCTAGAAGTTTCCCCACACTCCAAGCCAAAGAGCAGCAGGGCCCAATAGGAAGCCTTGTTTTGGGAAAAGCAGGATGCAAGAGGTAAGAGGATTGATTAGCCATGCCTCCCCTTAGCCTCTTAGCCCCTCCTTATCCTGAGGCCAATCAGTCAAATGAACTAAGCTCTGTCTTATCCACACTAACTGAGCTGTGGCCAGCTGGACCCACACCTACCACCTGCTGACAGAGAACAAGGTCTCAGTACTACGTATCTCTATCTCCTTGAACCCACATTTGTTGGACATAGATTGTTCATCTGTAGACATAAATATGAGTGTAGTTAATCCCAGTTCTGAGATGTTGTCAGACAGTTGGTGGTGTTTAATCCAAATGACACCTTAAGCCCTTAACACATTTTTTTCCCATGGATAATTTACATATCTCATATCAAATGCATCTATTCTCCACCACTAACACTGATGCTGATAGTAAGACTCCGACGGACTTCTTTAACTGGCTCTCCACTCTGCAGTTAACCATGGCTTTGTTTTACACTTAAAGCGAGATTAAACCAATTGACAGGTTAAACGGTGATGGGTGGGGTCTGAAAATAAGACATTAAGCATGGTGACACCATACCATTTAACAGAAACACGGGGAGGTGTTAAATCCATGCTGTAGCGTATGGGTGGGAGGTCACTGTGATGTAAGCAATGACAACCGAAGGTGCAACTTCTTACCTCATCTCCACCACTTCCTGTCGGCTGTCTTCATACTTCCTCTGCCACTCCAACACTTCTTTCTCCTTGGTCACGATCTGAGTAGGGTGACAAAACCGTTAAGTGTGAGATGCTGAATTGAAGTATTGACAGTATATATGACTTATAGCATAAAAAGAAACGTTTTTGGGGGGCACCTCCTCTCGTGCAATGCCCAGAGAGTGGTCCAATTCTCTGGGCAGGTGGGGACTCTCCCCTTCGATGTAGCTGGTGGTGGTCCTGGCGTACAGCGAGTTCATGGACACGCCACTTTCTACTGGAGATGACACGTCTCTGTGCTGCTTCCAGGAAGCAGAGGAGAGGCGGGAGAGGAAAGGAAACATAACCAGTTACAAACCAGACTGAGCTACAGATGGGACACCCTCACCCTCGGGCCCAAACACATTCCTGAACCAAACCACAATGCAGCATCAAACTACATCAAAATGTACCACACAGCAAAATCAATATGTTAATGAGGCAGGCTGGTGATGTTCCTGAAGACTTGATCAGCTGCCACATGATTGGATGAAACAGTCTTCATTGCCACAGTATTAGCCAAGTGATTTGGCTGATGCTGCCCCCAGCTGAGCGGTCATGATCACCTGCTCATCGCAGTAGCTTGAATGTGATTGGGTCCAGACAAGGCACACAGGAAGGAGAGCAGCAGTTGATACAGCAAGGGCTGCATCATATACAGGAGAGGGAGGATAGGGTAGCGGACTGGGCAGCATGGGGAATAGATGTTAGTCTGATGTTTACGCATATTACAACATAGTGGGCTTACCTGTTGTGGCTAGAATCATACTTGTAACCTATTACAGCATTTGCCCAATTATTTTACAATTACATTACATTATGTTATATGTTACATTATGTGGTGTGAACCAGGAAATGTACAGAATGTATCATTAAAAATACTTATAATCTAGTGTTGATGTGTACTGAGAGACACTATAAACCAAAGTATATTATGCATGTGTTCATGTGACCATTGCAACCTATGACAATACTCCAACAAACGTCACATCAAAATGCAAAAACAATCCTCATTCTAGTACTATGTTGGTCCCCTCAAACTCTGCTCTGAAAGGGATTTAGTCATCCTTGGGAGAGCCAGATTTTGGGAGGATTTGATGAAATGGTGGGGGCTTACAGGGGACAAGGAGACGGAGATCCACTAATAGGCAGAAAAGAGAGTGAAGTGTTTGGTCTGGCTGGAGCAGTAATTCCATTTTTCCACTGAAGGTAAAGACCAGTCAAATTTAGGTAATCATGATGCTCTTTTGCTTTTAATCAGGTACTGATTGAGATTACCCTCCCACTTAGTGAGGTTTAAACAAAAAAAATTAAGAAAAGCAGTCCAAACCTGTCCTGTGGTGGTCTGACTCATGCCATAGTAACTTCTCTGTCTTACAGAGACAATCCCAAAAGAATCCCCATGGAAAGCCAGTAGCATAAATTGGAATGAAGTATAATAAAATGCTATGCTCAATAAATGTGTGTCCTTATGAATATATGCTTGCTGCTGCTTTAGGGGGCTAGGGGCAAACATGAGCTGGAAGCTCCTATTGACATTCAATTCAATTGTATTTTATTTACAGTGGCAAATCACAACAGGAGTTAGCTCAGGACACTTTACAGATAGAGTAGGTCTAGACCACACTATAATTTACAAAGACCCAACAATTTCCCACGAGCATGCATTCCCCCAATCCATTTTTGCCCTGAAACCAACCACCAATTATTAATTGTGCTTTGGCGGTGCATATTATCAAACACATTTGTAATGTACAAAATTACCACAAAGTAAGTGCCACACAAACAAACTGGGGCCTTTGTGGCCCCTGAGAGTCTTAGTCACCCGCTTTGCCCAGCTGGTAATTCAAAAAGCACCTTTACCAGATGATCCTGGATCACATGTCAAGTAAACTGCAAACATTTTAGTGTCTCTTTCAGGATTGCTATAGGCATAAATCACACACTGTCAACTTGAGGAAAACTACTTAATGTGGACAAAAAAGGGACAACTGAAGACACCAGTTGAAGCCACACACACTACGTCAAACACAAAAGCAACCCAGTAGTAGATGTCTAAAGACTACAAGAGAGATACTAGATGTAACTGCCAAAAACACAACTCGGACTAATTTGCTCACAGGGCAGTACAGCTGCAGCTATGGTCGGCTAAAACGTAGGGAGACCTTAAAAAAGTCTTAAGACTTCTGGGGTTTACAGGAGTTAGAGTATACAGTGCAGTCTGTAGGTATTTAGACAATTGTTTTGGCTCGGTTCTGCAGCACTAGGAGAGTAAAGTGCTGAGCTTTAATTAGATGGCATTTACATCCACATTGGGTAAACAGCATAGAAATTATAGCCCTTATTTGCTGCACTATCCAAAATTTGAGGTACTATGCATTAAATGGCTGTGATTCCTACACTCTTAAACAATGTAGATGTGAATGCCTTCATTTACCTTCAATCTCACAGTTACTTCAAATCCATAGTACTGCTGCACTGAGCTAAAAACAATGAAAAATGTGTTTAGGACCAAATACCTGGACTGCACTATAGTCGGATTAAGACAAGGACAGATCACAGGGGTATAATGTTACTCTTACTTTGAGTAAGGGTGACCCGTTGATATTCCACCGCCGAGTGCTGGGTTTCTTGAGTCGAGACTGTAAAATGTGTGGGACAACAGTATGAGACATGGAGGGAAAGAGGACCGGGAAGCACCTGCCCTGCTCCAACTCTTATGCGAGTTTTTCCACTGACAATAAAATGTAGATTCACCACTGATCATCGAGCCGAGTGAAAAATCGCACTATTCTTATATGCGATTTATTTGCTGTTTCAGCACAAGCCGTCAACCAGCAAAATTCCCAAGTTCTACCTAAAATTCCAGCCAAACTGAAGACTAATAACCTACCTGATGTACCCGTTTGTTATTTCTGTTAGTCTGGGACAAGGACCAAATCACAAAACAAGAATGGGACTGGGATTTGGGGTAATGATAGCAAAGCATCAACAAATACATCTAGGAGAGTTATATCCATGTAACTCCTCTGCTGCTGATATTAAGTCTAGTGTGATACATTCCCAGTCACATTCATGCTCATGTAAGCCCTTCATGAACAGGCAACATGCATGTTGCCCAACATGCATAATAAAGGCGAGGGACTAAGAGGGTACAGCACTCTGTCACTGAGGAGACAACCTGGAAGAGCTTGCTGCTAGTCAGGGTGGGAGCTGGACGCTTTAAGCCATGTTAGATATTTCAGATGTGGAGACTGAAGAGGACTGTGGATGTAGTGGTGCAGCCACCAATGTTGATAAGGCCATGAGTTCACAGTCACACTCAAATGGTGTGTTGGGGGGGGGGCTAGGCAAGCTGAGACACATGCACGCACACTACAGCTATTTTACACACACAAACCTGCTTTTCCAAAATCACTCATTCATGATGCATCTTTCTTCTTTCCTCGCACACACACTAGGGTGCATGACATTGACAAAATGTGATAATGCGATAATGCGATATTCATTATGAATGTTGCGATATCGATCGATTAATTTCGATATTTCTTCAACATATGGTGTCCTCGAGTGCCGAGAAAGGCGCCTTTAAATAAAATGCATTATTATCATCATCATCATCATCATTATTATTATTATTATATGTAAAATTACAAAAGTTATGGGAAAACGCATCAAAATGGATTCATAACAAATAAATCAAGGTTTATTTCAACTGACTCATATTGGACTGGTAAAACATGAATAAATAAATAAAGAGCATGTCTACAGAACAGGACATATTAGAAACAATAAAAGTAAATATAAAAAAATATTGCATACTTATTGCGACACTTTCGATATAATATTGCGCAACGGGATATCGCGATAACAATATCCAGTTGATATATCATGCACCCCTAAAACACACACACACACACACGACTCAGCGCAGTACCTGGGGGTTTACAGTGGAGAGGGAGGGGCACTGAGAGATGTTTTTGGCTACCTGCAGAGCCTCTATCCTCAGGGCAGCAAGCACCAGCTCCTCCTGGGCCGCACACATGGGGGGTGTTGGGGGATTGATGAATTTCAGGGGTGAGGGAGGGGGTTTGCGGCCCAAGGATGAGAGCGCAAAGGGAAAACATTTAGAAACTTGAGTTGAGAGCACACACTTGCTGCTGTCTACATTTCAATCAATCTACAGTATTTCACACAGTAGAAGCTACTGCAAAAACTGCAACTGAGGTGGTGGAGGAGGTGGTGAAAAATGGGAAAATGAAAAAGGCAGGATGTAGGTAACACAATAGGATTAACATAAAAACACACACAGTCACACGGGTCACAATTCGGCCACCAGAGGCAAGGCCTGTAAGGTTTATCAAGAGGGGTCATGTTTGGTCTGTCAACACACCTGTAGTTTTTGGGCGAATGCGGTGGGGTTGGTCTCAGCCAGGTCAGGCTCCAGGTACTGCAGGAGGTCGTCACACTCAGACAGCCTGTCTAAAAGGGGCATGGCCAAGACTGGAGCAGGGGCCTCCACGGGGCCCTGGCTAGGGGGCTACAGGGGTACCAGGAGGAGTAGGCAGAGGGCAGGGAGGAGGGCAGGGGTCAGCATGGCAAAGCAAGCGCTGAGTGTTTGAGTGGCTGCATTGGGAGCTGAGTCACTGAGTTTAAAGCTGGGAAGCTAGTGTGGCAGCATGTGTTATCAGTGACGGCCTACAATAAAGCATGAGCGGTGTGGCACTCTCCCCCTTGTGACTAAACAATGACATGGTGTAAATGTGACAAAATCAAAACTGACAGGTTCTCCTTACATGATGGTGACTGACAAGACACAGAAATAACAGTGATTTTTTTTCTATAACTGCTCAGTTTGAATCTTTACAAAAAGGCTTTCGGCTCACCTGCTCATCCCTCTCTGTGCTCTGTGTTCGGCTGAGTGCCTCGCTTTCTCTCTTCCTGCCCTTGTCCCCAGCAGAGCCCTCAGGACCAGGCCGAGAGCTCAGCACGGGTGTCTTTATACCTGCTGTTATCTGGGCCTCCATCTCCTCAAAGCTCCTGCACACAGTGAGAGAGTGGGACATGGCATGTAATGTACTATATATGATAGATGAGATTGTTACCGAAAAACGTTGCAGGAGCAGCTGGCCTGCATGCATTATGCAATCCAAATCATTATGGTTTATGATTAGCAAACTAGATCTACCAGTAAAGCACTACAAATTGCAATGTAATACCTACAGTGAAACACTGCAAAGTAACTACATAAATTAAAGACAAAACATATAGTAAAGTAGTAGTAGAACGTGTCGTACCCTGTGCAGGGGGAGCTGGGCTCAGATCCATGTGCACACGTATTCTTGGTTAAGTTGTCAGATACTGAGTCCAACTTCAGGTACAAAGATGGCTTCTTCACAGACAGTGGCTACAAGACACACAAAAGAAGACGAAAAATACACTTTCTAAGTCTGAATTCTAATTTCAAATAACATATAATATATAAAAAGGTACCAACATAGATTAGTTTAGTTTAGTTTATTATAGGATCCCCATTAGCTGTGCCCTTAAGCACAGCTACTCTTCTTGGGGTCCACAGCAAACATTTGATCAATTCTTAAAATAACACCAAATACTCACAGTTCACCATTCACAATTCTTTAATACTCACAGGTGAAGCGGGGCCAAGCTTCTCCATGTACTCAATTTCATAGTCTTGCACTGACACAGAAAGACAAAACAAAACTTTAGACGCAGAAGAAGAAATGGAGAGACATTTCTAGCCAGTGCTGAGCTCTGGACTGATGGGATCAGAAGGCGAGGCAGGGCTGTCTGTTCGTTATTTCATCTCTGACCCAGATGGGTTGAGCCACACAGCCTCTGGGAAGAGGAGGCTCTCTGGAGGTCAGAGTGCAATTGAGAACTGGGCCAGCAGGCTTACTTCACTGCCACAACAAAAATCAATGCTGTTGCTGGATGAATGAAGAGTAAAGTGACTGGTTACTGTACATGACAGTTAATCCAAACATAAGCTTTGAATTTTCGTTTGGGCACCGCCTGTCTGCGCTATGCTTTGATCTCTATCGGCATTTATTTGGACAAAGGTGGCTGGAGGTAGGAATCCAAGAGAGTCAGACAGCTAAAGCCTCACCTGGATGAGGAAGACTGTTCTCGTTAACAAAGGAAGTGAGGTCGCATGGCTGAGGGAAGTCTTGCTGGTCAGAGTTTAAATCTGGATCCATGTCGGGCAGGGCTGCCCACTTGTGACTGGTGGAGGAGGCCAGCTTCTCCTCGTCTGTGGCGTGGTCGTCCTGTGGGTGGAGGGAGGGAGCTTCATCTGCCGGCGTAAGATCCTGCAACACAGACGGGGTGGTAGTGACATTTAGAGAGTCAAAGGGAAGAGGGAAAAATACAGGCAGACAACAGTGAGAGAGCCAAGTGTACATAGAGATGTACAGATATGGAGAATTAGGTACGCACCTGGGAGGGGTCAGACATTGGAGATTTCTTTGGCGACCTCTTCACTCTGAAAGTATTACTGTGAAAAAGAAAAACGATCGATCATCAAGACCCAGAGTCATTCATGGCCTTCAGTACACAACTCTTATTTGGTTCCAACAGTCACTGTCACAGACCAAGTATTGTGTATTTGCTACATATCTCTGTGTATAGATTCACAAATGCTAAAATGTAAACATTTGCATAGAGCAGCATTACCATATGTGTAACAGTACCACTTACTGTAGTCTATGTGTGGCTAAAATGAACAGAACAGGGAAATGTTTGTGAAGAGGGTTGAATCTATAGTTAGTAACTGCACAGTGAAGAGCAGTTGTAAATGAATGAATAGTTTACTTTTCACACAAAACCACAAATAACACAGATCCTAGACCGGAATGTATTTGGTAATGTAGCAGGTTAGTTAGGACATTGACGCAAACATAATCTATTACTGTAAAATAACTGTAAGTGGAAGAACAGTTTTTAATTTATAGATCCCATAAAACACAGATTCTTAGAGAGTAGTAAAGAGCTTTATATATATATCTATAAAGTATAATCGTTATATAAATTTAGTATAATAATTATATAATAGCAGCATTTTCAACAATAGCCAACTATGAACACAAGAGGGAGCACAAGCACCTCCTTTGTTACACACTTTCAGATTGGACACAGTGGCATGTCAGTAAACACATCTATAACAAAGAAAGATATTATGTCAACTTCAGTAGAAAACGGAACATTATACAATACAACAGAATTTGTTCCAATATTTACAGTTTTGGAGAAAGTGCTGATAGAAAACTATTAGAATCTGTTCTAAATGTTTTAAAGAGTGAATGCTAAAGACAACTCATTAATACATTTTCATTTGTTAAGTGTGTCATTCAACAGCACCTCAATGAACACTGTTGCACTGACCTCGATTGGATGAATGTTTCAAGCACGTGCGTGAGTGTGCTCGCGCTTGGAAACTCCTTAAAATTATGTTTCGATGTACACTTTTTACAGCTATTTCAGCATTCAGCTGAATTATATTAAGATAATATATCAAGTTTGGCTATACTAATTGTACTTTGATGTTTTTCAATTGGCACATTCATAGACGGGAGTGTACCATTATAATGCAAAAGTTACCACAAAACTGAAAACAGATATGTCTTTTTAAAATGAGCCGGATGAAAAGAAAGTTGAAATAGAATTATATTTGATAGTGGGCACAAGGCATTGTTATGATTCTGTTATTAGGGAAAAGGACAACAAGGCATCATGCTGCTTTAAGAGGAACCACATGGAATGAAGGGTCAAGAAGGGATGGAGGGTTGTGTTGTCCCTGTACTTACAACAGACAACATAGAGAAGACACACCCCTGGACTTCCTGTGACATATGAGAATACACAGACACAGGTGACAGAGAGACAGACAGAAGACACTGGCATAATAGACAAGAGAACCACGTACAAACACAGACTAACCTCACCCACAGAGATGTAAACATTCCCAGACATGAATACAATGTTCTGTAAGTGAGTGTGGACTCTCCCATAAATGTACGGTCCTGTGATAATAAACTGTGAACTTACGATTTGATAGGAGTTTTCTTCTTCTTGGAAGGTTTGTTCTGATTTTGGTCCTCCAGTTCTCCAATGTTGTCAGTGTCATTTTCATTGTCATAGTCATTGGATGACAGTTCAAAGGAGGCAGAGGCCTTAGGAGGGGAGTTGGCCATCTTATTGGAGGATTTGAAAGGGTCTACACTGTCGTTAAAGTTATTGGTGTCAAAGGAATAAGACGGCCTGGATAGTTTGGGGGAGTTGGAGATGCTTTTCTTAGAAGTAAATGGATTGAAGTTCGGATCATCCCACTTGTCAGGTTCAAACTTGTAAGAGACTGCAGGAGCAGGGACTTCCTCCTCGTTGCCATTGTGGGTTGCAGGAGGATCGTTGTCCAGCTGCTCCGTCCGCGCTGGAGGGGCCTTCTTCAGCCCCAGCCTGGGTTTCCTCAGAGGCATCTTACCGGGCTTCTTGCCCACTTTCTTGGTAGGGGGAGAGGCCTGGTGTGACGCCTCACTGCCCTCTTCAGAGTAGTCAAACTCCAGCCTTACTGACTGACGCTTGGGGATGATGGGTTGCTCTTCAGGGTTGGTGATTGGCTCTTCAAGAGGAGCTGGGGCGCAAGGCTCCACAGCAGAGAAAGAGGGACTCTCTGGAGGGGTGGCAATGGGGGCACACACAGGACCTTTACGACCCAGAACAGGTGAATTGGCAATTTTACTACCTCCTGTCTTGAAAGGGTTGATGTTCTCAAAATTATCTGGATCCCATTTGTAGGAGGTACTAGGGGGAATGGGGGATTCGTCTAAGCCCGTTGGACTAACAGGGAGAGGGGTCTCTTCCTGGCACAAAGGTAAGGCAGGGATGACAGGGCTCTCGTCTTGGCTAGTATGATTGGTCTCCTCTGGCAGAGGAGGAGGAGTCTCCACACGGCTCTTCCTGGGCCTGCGGAGGGTTCCTCCAGGGCTCGGGGTTGCAGATCCCCCCTCTGCTTCCTCCTGAGGCTGGGGAGGGCTGGCAGTTTGAGGCTTTGCCCGCTTCTTGATCTCCGGGGAGCTGCTGGATGAGGCTGGCTTTGGACTGTCTGGGTTAGAATTCTGTCTGAGAAGAGGCTTCTTCTTCACAGACCCAGGACGGACTTTCTTGGGCCTGTGGAGCGTCCCTGGGGCACTCCCGGTCCCTACGCTGAAGGATTCCGAATGTGGACGGAAGCCCCCCACTGTTGATCCTTCCAACAGACCAGCGCTGTCTAGTTCTCCTCCCTGGAAGCTGAGTGAACGGGTCAGAGTGTGATTTGTTGAATCTCCAACAACCTCAATGTTGTATTGGCCACTGGCTGCAATGGGCTTGTTCTCATCAAAAACAATGGACGGGGAACGGCATGGTGCATCAGCTGAAGTCAATTCAGAGGCAGGATCACTGACAGAGGTGTCTGCTACTGCAAAAGATGGAGAGTAGAGTAGATACAATCTAAATAAAATGAAATTGGGATCATTATATATTTTAACTGGTCTGTGGGTGAGACGCAGGTGTGAACAAGGAAGCCTGCATGAAGCTAAAAGTTGCAGCTGGCTTCTGACACATCCAATTTTTGAGATGAATGGGTTATAAATAATTCAATAAGAGTCTCTCAGTTGGACAGAAAGTCGTGAAAAAGAACCACATGAGACTGAACTGATTGATCAGCTTTTCCTAGATATCCCAGAAGCCCCTGTTTTGTGCAGTAGCGATGCTTGTCTCAGCAAACAAAGCCAGATAGGGCATACGGTTTTATTCCACTAGATGGTGCAACAAGACTTTCTTACACCTGTTTTTTTTTTTTTTTATATATATT
Source organism: Sander vitreus (assembly GCF_031162955.1). NCBI lineage: Eukaryota > Metazoa > Chordata > Actinopteri > Perciformes > Percidae > Sander > Sander vitreus. Next base: position 12,314,123 of record NC_135871.1, on the reverse strand, counting down.
TCGGTGTAACAAGAGCACCAAACTGTATAAGAGCTACGCACATCATGGCATCATTTTCTTACTCTACCTTTTTCATCGGACGTTAGTTGCTGGGTTGGGGGATCTATGGGAGAAAATGTCTTCACTGGAGTTGTGGATTCAGGGGTCTCAAACCCTCCATCAGAGTCTGAACTCCTACAACAAAAGATGAGCATACATCAGACTGCTATCACTTGAACTGTAATGACTGTAGTGACTGTATCATGATCAGTGACGTCATGCGAGGGAGAACATAACTTATCTTCTTCATCACAAAGTTCCGATGTTAATCTTTAGTGCAATATATGGTGTGAATATTTTATAGAGATTCACTGAGGACAGTATTTTGTGTATCCAGAAGGAAGGCCAGCAAGTACTATTTCTGTTTATTCTGGGTTGTTGTTTTTTTAGACTTTTATGGCTACAAACACTGAATCTGCGGTGAGGTGACAGATAATGACACATCTGAGACACAGGATTACCCTACCTCAACACACACACATGCAACACCCACACACACACACACACACAAGACCGCCTCAAGATCTATATCACAGATATGAAATAGATAGGGAGGGACTGAGGGGAACACTGAGCTGAAAACAGAGAAATTACCAATTTTTGCATGACAATATGCTGCAAATAAAAATTACAATGTTACCATCCTAAGCAAAATCCATATTGATTGGTTTTCCTCAGGACCACACACACACACACACACACACACACACACACACACACACACACACAGAAGCTCATTAGACAACCTCACTACCACGTCCCATGCTCTGTTGATCAATGTCTAATCCGACGGTATGTAGCCTCAGCCTCCCGTCCTGTCTCACCTCTGTCTGATCGGCTTCACGGCAGCACTGATCATGTTGTCATGGCGTGAGCCCCAGGAGAGACTCCGGAGGAGCCCCAGAGCCGGATCAGAGCCCGGGCTGTCCCCGTCTCCTGCCCCTCCCAGCAGTGTGTCCCAGCCCCAGCGCGCCCACTGCAGAGGAGACAGAGCCTGCCACGTACTCACTGCCATGGCTGCTGGCGGGCTACACCTCTCCACTCCACGATGCTACTGCCTGACACACAGGTAGATACCCACCGCCTCTTTCTCAGATGAGGACTAAGACCATCGGATCCAACCTTCCCTCTGCCTTCTCTCCTTTTCTCTATAGTCTAATATCTCTTGGTTTCCAATTTACAACCTCAGTCCTTTAACGCTGCTCCTCTTTGTCATCTGTAGCCATATCTGTCTCCACTCCTCCCCAGTAGGAAATGATGCCTCCAAATCTAACGGAGACTGGCTGCAGAAGCCCACCGCCTGCATACTGTATATTCATGCACACTCTCCGTCTCTCGCTCTCCCTTAGCCTTCCTCTCTCTACTTTCCTCCCTCCCTCTACCTCTCTTGCTCCTGAACTACATTGCTACATCCACACAGAAAAAAAGGCTGCCCATTGCCCACCAGCCAAACCTGCTCTGATAAAGCTTGCTCATTACACATACAACCACTGCATCGGATATATTTGTATATTTCCTGTCCTTTGATCTCAATTATAGTGTCCTTTTCTGCCTAAATTACTGATGAAAATGTACACCTTCTTTGGTCATTCCAAAAACCCACCCAGATTGTGCTCTACAAACCCAAACAGTATAATAAAAGGAGTCTTTTACGATGAACAATATTAAACGTTAACCGTAATGAAAAATGCAATGGCTAGTGGAAACTGTGCCAAATATTTTGGACCCCCATTCCTCTTTAAGAAACACACAAATACAAGAGCATAATAACCTCAAGGCACTGCTGAAGCCATTCAGGATCCTGTAGGGGTCCTGTCACACACACACACACACACACACACACACACAAATATGGATTAAAAAAAAGCCTGTAGTATTAGAGACATGGGGGGCCTGAAAAACCATCTAGCCATCAATATGGCCAAAGCAAAAAAGAAATTCAGAGCAGAGACATAGAGGAGGCTGGTAATAAATGTATTTTGCTGTCATGGTCAATATATCCACTATCCCAGGGGTCACAATACAGCAGAGATGGAGGTTCCTCTACACAAACAATATGGCAGAGATAACATATTTCACTTGGGCTGCAATGTGCTCCACTAACAAATTGAAACAATTCATCAAGCTACACAAGCTCCAACAGGGTATTACATGATATGGGGTGCCTGTTTTTTTTATATATTAAGTCTGATACCTCCTCAGATCAAAAACCTTAAATACACCTCCATTACTTTGGAGGGTGGTGTGATGAAGAAACGAAACAGCACATGGCAAAGAACGGAGCCAGAACTGTAATCCCTATATTGGCCCAGTGTGTCCCAGCAGGATAAGATTGGTCTGCCTGGAGATCCATCTGGATCAGTTACTGTGAACCAGGATCAGCTCCAAGGACAGGACCCACTTACAGAGGGTAATATGCAAAGACCAAATAAGCATACACCAAACAAATTCATCTATGAAGACCTGTAAGAGATTTAGCTTTAGGTTTTGTTTTGATAAGCGCATACAAGCTGCTTCTTTGAGGATGGATGAAAATAAAACTGAAAACAGCAAAACAATGAGGACATTAGGACTTATTTCAGTGCTCCAGTTAAGTCCTTGCAGAGGACATTTTTCATGTGACTGCAAACACTGTGTTGCTATGGCAACAGGAGGTTGTTTCCGCCATATGTTCCACGTTGGAAGAAACAGCGTGGCTGGATGCACACAGTCCAACACGATCACACACAACTGAGGATTGCCTAACCAACGAGGTCCAGTGAATTATAGGACATGGAAGACAAGTAAAGGCACATTGCAGATTTATGAGGCGAGCAGCTGCTGCATCAGCATTGTTCTGTTCATAGCCCATGAATTGGTTTAACTAAAAAAATAATAATAAAAAAAAAAATAGCATAATTTTTTGTTTATTCTACCCTTCTCTTCTGTTAATATTGACCATCTTTATTCAAATGTAAAGAAATGGCATCTAATAGACATGAAATCATTTACTGATAGGAGTGCTGTAATTAAAAAAAGGAAAAGCAGCGTGTGGGTGAGCAGTCAGGCTATGGGGGTGAATAGAGACAAAGAGAGCGGGCGTTAATAGCAGCCTATCACAGGCGGAGACGACTGCCTGGAGACGGAAACTCTGCAGAGTGAGGCAGGAAGACGCTGCATTTCAGACGTGTCTCTCTGCTTCCAGCCACACCAACTGGGCCTGTCTAAACAGCTTTCACAGTGCTGGAGGGAGAGCCATCACCAGCCCCGGGGAAGAGAGGGAAACTGGGCCACAGTGACACATAAACCTAACACCACATGTCAGTCCTATATACAGATATAGATGTTGGCATTGCAAATGAAGCACTTTTCTGCTCTTTGCTAAAAAAAATCTAAATTTGAATGATCACAACTGATAAGGAGGCAACTGTGATTAAATGAAAGCTGATGGAAACAGAAAGAAGAACAAAGGGATGAATGGAGGCAGGCTGCTGGTCTCCAAGCAGCTGTGCGATCAGCCTCAGTGTACTAGCTGCCGCATACTCCCTCCATCGACCCTCGGCTGTCAAACACCTCCAAACCTCTATGTCTGGACTCGACTATCATCCATCGCTTTCCATTCCACTCCTCCTTCACGTTTAATACCCTTGCTTTCCCTCACCTCCAGCTCATCTACATCTCTGCAATTCATTATCCCTTTGTTATCTTCTTATTTAGCGAACCCTTCCCTCTCAGCTGTTTTGATTGTACGATAACATTAAATGTTTGTTCTGTATTGTGAAAAGAAGGAAAAGATCAAATATGCAGTTATACTATGAGTCTGTCCCTAATTATACTGTTTACAGTCTCTCCTATAGGTCAAAATAAAAAAAAACAACAGAGGGAGCTCCTGTGCTTTTATCCCCCAGATAGACAGTGTCTGGATATAAAGTATGACATCATAGGCACTGAACACCCTGAAACACCGCAACAACCTTTTTTTTCATTTTCCAAGAGCCTCTCCAGTTTCAACACAGGTGTGATGTGGTGAGCAGGGAGCAACTAATAGATGGTTTGTAATGGGAAAAGAGAACAAAGCAGCTCTTGTCTTCTGCAAAGGGTTCTTCAACTTCAGGAAATGATATCTTATGGAAAATCACTCTGTACCTTCTGCAGGTCATATAAACGGAGCAGATGTATCTCATCTCCATGCGGACTCGTGTCAACTCTCAAGTCTGGTATCCTTTTATCCAAGAAATCCACTGAGTCTCAAAACAAAGAAGCCACTGAGAAACAAAAAAGTGTCAGACTAGGATTATCTCTCTGTGTAATACCTCATCTAGCCTAATCTGAGACTTTGACTGCAAGCAGATGGCACATTAAACAACAACAGGCCAGGTCTGTGGGTCAGAGCAAATATCGCTCCATTTTGTTCATGAGATCAGATGCTGTTGTTGCAATGTTCATTCAGTAGTATCCCAACCCCCCATCAGTGCAGACAAACAAAACCGACTCATGTTATATTTCAGAATAAAATGAATAAAAATTCCCTTGAGCATTGCCATAATTTGGTCCATTACCTAACACTCAACACTTCCACATCAGAGCCCTACAGTGCTTTGATGTGTGAATGCTTTATATACTGCAAGTGCTTTTGACAGTGTTAAACAACTCATGGAGTGAGCTCGGCAAAAGCTGTATTATTAATGGTAGGGATGGTGGACACAGTGCTTATGTTCTGCCCACCTGTAGGAAAACAGCTACTAATGTAACCTTCCTGCAAGAAGAGCCTGTACTTTGTTTCAGATATTCTTATAAAAATATTCAGTCCTCTGAGGTCTGAATTTAGCAGAGCTTTGAGATGAAAAATAACGTATGTATTATGCTATAAATCATTAATTTCTCCATTACAGACAGAGCACATACACACACACACACACACACACACAATTTCTCTTATCCCTCTCCTCTGTTTCTCCCGTTTCTCCCCTGTGCAGTAATGTGTCTGATATAAATAAAACAAAGTGGAGCACACTCCACGCTCCGTCTCTCTCCCTCTCTAACTCTGTCATCCACTGATATTCCTGAGTTATCTTTTTCAACCCCCACACAGCGTGTTCTATTTCAACACTGTTACCAGCTCCTGCTCCCAGTGCAGCAGTCACGTCCTCCTTTGCACAGAACAAAACATCACCCCACCAGCCTCCCAGCGGTACCTACTGTACTCATTGCCTAATTCTGGTTCCCACAGGCTCTCCTGAAGCACTATTATGTTTCATCCCTACATACAGTACTGTAGTGGAGGCGCACTGATGTGTCTGTGCACGTGCTCCAATTCTCTCATCCTTATTTACATCACAAAAGCAAACAACAACAATGATGACATGCTCTGTTGGTTGCATTGGATTTTACACTCTGAGAAGGATTTATGGCAGTGCGCATGAAAAGACTGAGTAAGGGAAAGCTAAAATGCATCAAAAACTGAGGGTGGTAACAGAACACAACGTCTCAAAGAGATGTTTGGCTTCAGCCTGCAACAGTAAATAACACCAAAAATGGCAACACATAACCATAATATTACTCACTGGTGATTGCATTCTGCATCATAAATCACCCGGCATCCACAGTGAACATTTATGTCACATGGAGAGCCATGGTTTAAAGACATGAATAAATAAAAACAACATGGCAAAGCAGAAGCAGTTGGAGCTGCTCTCCAGACCTTCAGCTTTTAAATAAAGGGGTGTTCTTGATTTTGATCACACCTGTGAACATTTCCAGACAGAACACGTGTGTGTGTGGTCAAACTCACATGCGTTCTTGAGAGGGACAGGGTGTCTCTCCTTGCTCCAGGGACTCGTTGGCTCCCATCCTCAGCTAGCTCTGACCCCCCTGCCTGCTCCTGCTCTCCAGCCACCCTCCACATCCACCTGCTCCCCCCCCCCCACCCCTCCAAACTCCCTCTCCTTTCAGTCTGATCCTTGCAGAGGAGGCACGCAGCCTGTGTCAGAGGAGGTGAGCACCGGCTGGGCTTACTGTGCTGCAGTGCAGAGGATGAGCGCCTCCCGCTCGCATCAGGAGCAAAACAGTGGATGATTAAGGGCTCCTCACTGTGTGCACAGCATCCCCGAGCCTCTGCTGCTTACAGACTGGGAATATTCCTGTTTCTCATCTGGTGGTAAAATGATGCAACACCAAGACGAACACAATCTCCAAGAGCAAAAATGTCAACAAGAGAATATTCCAAAACAAATACGATGATATAACAATCCTGCTTTCTTGCCGTCTTGCATGAGTGTCTGAGGTGGCGCTTCTCTGTTTGGCTGCTGATATCGCTGAGCTGTGTTGCTGCTCGCGATGCCTCCTCCCCCCTCTCTCCTCCACTCTCTCCCCTGACTCCAGCCTCCTGTGCCTTTAAAAAGACAGGCAGCTTTTTCTTGTCCGCTACCGTGACTATGCAGGGGCGCTAACCCCACTGATTAACAGGCGCTTTCTCTTTCACTCTGTCCATCCCTGTCTTCCTCCCTCCCACAGCAACTGTACCTCTCGACTCTGTCTTTCTCCTGCCAGGGTCCCCCTCTCTCACTCAATGACTTGCACAAGGAAAACGTCATTTTTGTGCCTCCTTTTCACACAATGGATGTTCCCAGCACTCAGAGTCACCAACCAGAGGGATGCCTGAAGTAAACAAAAGACTAGTATGTGTGTGTAGTATTCACGTCTGACCCTATTATGTTCTCCGTACCGGCACACATTAACAAAACAGGCATTATGAGACCAAAAATTTGACCAAAATCAAACCTAAATATAATATTAACTGAAATATTATATTCAATGCTAAGAGAGGTAAGAGAAGTAACATCGACAACCCATTATCAGACTGAAAATGTTAAAGATATTTATAGAAGCTTAAATCAGAGTTCTTTGCTCAAGATGCTACATTTCTAAATGAATACAGTCTCTGTGTTTAAATCCCTGGGCAGCAGGCTGGGCTGGTGATCTAATTTACTGGCACTCTCATCAAACCTTGAATTGCATCAAAGACTGGAAGAGCAATGATGATATTCTGACTAGTCCAATTTCTTTTTTCTTTTAGACATCTGTGTGTGAGTGACAGACAAAGAGAATGTGTCCTGTGGGATGGAAATAAGAGCGGGAACAGATTTTGCAAATTTCCCATCGATTGTCAAAAAGAAATGGGAAAGAAAGGCGTTGGAAATATGAGACAAATAAATCTCTTGTACACTCATGGGAAAGTGAGGAAATGAGGGCCTTGCTACAATAGGAACTTCAGCCTGAAGCACTCGTCGTCACACAAACCTGCTGTACGCAGGTTTCAGGTGTCGTACCTCTGCCTGTGTGGACTAAAAAGACAAAATCTCCAGTTCCACGTAGAACACTAAAACCCAGTGTTCACAACCAACCTGACACCGCAGTTGAAAAGGAGAGTGTTTGCATGTAAACATGAAGTCCATTAATTTATGTTCACAAAGAATATCGATGTGATTCTAGTCACGGATGGGCCTGTGGGTCGATGTTTCACAGCCCGAGGGGACAAGTAAAAACACTGCCCACTCACAGCTCCTAACATCGACCCCTGCTAAAGCAAAACTATTGATTGCTACTGCCATCCCTACCCCCTATACCAGCACAAAGATGTATCTAGGGCAGCAAAGCATGTATGTGTGAAGTACAAGTTCATATTCTATCGAATGGCTGACATTAACCTCTTCTCTGTGTTGCTACTTTAAGAGCTTGGCCTTGCACTGCTGTTCCAAATGTAGACTAAGGAAAATTAAGAAATAAAAAATTCAACAAACTCAGGCACTGGAAGATATGGCTGTGGCAGTTTTTTCTGAAAGATTCATAACGGTGCTCAAGAGGAATCAGGGTCACTACGATCCACATACAGTAAGTGTAGCCTGCAAGAGGGTTTGAATGTAATAGTGTCTGCTTCTAAGCAGACTGTGATGGTACAGAACAATTTGTGGTTTCATAAGCGTGGCTGGAAGCTTTGAGGAAAGATTGGAAAAGCCTTATTTAGTTAATAACATGGCAGTAGAGAAAAAATAGGTAGCCTCTACTCTACTGGATTTTATTTGTTAGTAAAAATCTGAAACATTCCATGTTATATAAGAATCTTTAGAAGTACTGTAGAAGTGAAATTTGGGTTGTGGTTATGTAGCCAATTCAAGTTGAAGTGTGTACCTTCACGGGTAGAGTCTCAAAGATTGCTGCCACACAAGAAAAAGAAAAGAAAGAAAAACAAACAATGTGGACCATAATTTGGCACAGAAAAGAAAATAGAGACCCAAGATTATTCAAACAACCCTATGCAAGAAAATAATGCAACAAACCTCAGAAAAGGACCATAAAAGAAGGGACCCCCCCCCCCCCCCTTCTACAGCAAATTATAGGTGCTGTCTGAGTGGGTGATAACAAAAAAGCAGGATGCTGGTTGCTGATCTGCCCCTATGATCCTCCTGCTGAACAGCTGCTGATCGGGCTGAGTCCGAGCCTGGAGCTTTGTTTCTCATATGCCAAGAAAAGGCTGCATTGTTCCCATAAACAATCACTCGTGTCTACAAAACGTCCACACTCAAGTCTTCATCTGAGATACTTTGTCTGCATTTACAGAATATCTTCTTACAATATACTTTGAGATTCTGTGGCATTCCTTCTCTTTGTATCATTAAAGTAAATGCTAAAAGCAATCAGTGGAGTAATCAGGGCACTTAAATTGGAAACCTCAAAAAGATAACAATCAACCCATTATCTCAATCACAGACATGTGTTGTGGGCGTATAAGATAATGGGGAGTGTACATTTGTCACAAATACAAGTAAATGAGGACGTTTGGCTGTTACAATATTTTAAAATGCAGTGCTTTACATCTGTCTGTCTCTACAGCCTCAAATAGAAGAAAGAGAGTGCTATTACAATAATCACATATTAAGTAGACAGGAGGAGCTGATTGGTTTGGGGGATATTCAGAGGAATCCAGAAAAACAAAAGAACCAAGGTGCTCCTCACTTTTTAGCTGTCACGACAGAAAGCAGAAGTAAAAATGTGTAGGAGTAACGGACAGCTTCATTATTTTGAATAATTAATTAAACTAATTAATTATTTTTTATTATTACTCATGCAACTCTCAATTAATCATTCAGGAAAAAGCTCAAATTTTTTTGTTTTGACTATCACATGGTGAAGGAGTAGGCAGGTTCACTGGCAATCATTTGCCCAGCTGAAGTAAGGTGGGCGATATGACGATATACATCAGAACAAACAATATTGTATATATTGTTTTATGTAATTTCTATCGTAATGTCAAAAATACAGAGGCCGAACTGTGTTACTGCAATATTTACGTCATTCGGACGTTTTATGTTCTGATCCTTGCACATTATGTTAATTTTGCACTAAAGTTCATAATAAAATGAGAAAAAAACTCAGTACTTTTTGTGTCTTTGTCATTTATACAAGTATACAAAAATAGGCTTTACAATGTGATTATTTCATAATACACTATTTATTTATTGAATTACTAGAAAACTCTTATCGAGATATGAATGACTTATATGGAGATAGAAGATTTTGGACATATCGACCAGCCCTAAGCTAAAGTGCCTTTGGGCAAGATAAAATAATCAATGTCTAGCAGCTCCCCGGGAGTTGCTTGATATATCATAATCACTTTATTAGCAGTAGAGATTGTACATTTTAGTGCTCCTTGCATTTCATATGACCTTCATACTCAAACAAATGTACTAGAATAAAAGTATAGTTTATGGTATAGCTGCACATAGGGTGGCATCGCGTCTCTGTGTCTGCAGGCAAACAAGAAAATCTGTGATATCCAATCAGAATACTCCCTCCATGTGTTGGTACTCCTCTGTACTGGTACCTCTCAGATATCATAAATAATATAACAACACTATGCTAGCCTCGCCTTCTCACAATTCTGGTCTTCTCTGAGAAATGGAGGCATTTAGAAAGCCAAATAGAATCACGTCATAAGCAAATATGTATAATTCTACACAGAAAACAATATGTTGTCTTTTCCAATTCAACACTGACGCATACTGAGATACATGAGAGCTGGTGTGTGTCTCTGTGTTACCATTATATATAGGTGCAGCATTCAGACAGCAGAGTGCAGACACAGGCTGGCAGTACAACATGAACCCTGTGAAGGGAAAACACCCTCTGCTGGTTGTAAATGACAATTCACTGTGAAAGTGGCTGAGTCATTCCCTTATAAAAGTAAGTATGAAATCAATTGCAAAGCCAAGATGGATTGCAAAGGAATGTTAAGTATTATCAGGGGAAGCTGTGCTGTTGGCAAAATAATGAGGAGCATTTATATGTAATCAGCATCAGTGTTATGAATGAAAACCACTCTGTTTGATAGCTTTCGTGCCATGACTAGGGTGATACACAAACAGCTTTAATGGCAAGAAATCAGCCAGGTCAAATGGTTATTATAGGGCTTATTGTGAAAAGGTGTGGTGTGTACGTGCTCTACGTTGTCCTGTAATGTTTAAAAAAATCCCCATATAAACATTTCACCCTGATGCTTTTGCTATATGCTACTTAACAAGCCACAATTATACAGTATACATTTGAGTTTCCATGACCACTAAATTCATACATTAGCAAATCCTGTTTCCAATGAGTTCATGTGGTAGACATGCATAGCAATGCTAATCTGTAATTTTAGGAGATGGCAACACGGCTTGCTGAAACAGACTCTGGATTTCACTTAGAATATGGCAATATTGTTGTATGTGATGCATCTGTAAATAGTGAACATTGTATTGTACTATTTTTGTCAATTCCTTATAGTTAATCATTTATTGAAATATGCTTATTCACCTAGAAATAACTATTCCTTTAAGTTATAAAAAGGAAACAGCATGGATGACTACCTTTCCACCAGTTTCTATCGCAGCTCAGGAGCTCTGAGAATCAACATCTACAAGGTAATTCAGTGTGCCAGATGTCGATGTAATGCTGTAATTGGACCTGAACTATGGTTGAAAGGATAAGGGCATGGCTACGTCTCGTTTAGCAGGCTAAAGGGACTAGTGTCAGCACTGGACAAATCTACTGTGAGGTCTTACAAATGAAGCAATGCAGAGGCACAAAATCAAAGTGACATATTCCCGTCACATTTGTTAACACGACATGGGAAATGGGAAATGACCTAATGAACCGGTTTAGGAACAGTGACAGTCAGGCAGAGTTCATGTTCATACCTTAAAGGAGGGTGGCAGGGTGCAGAAGCAGGGCAGTGGTCCTCACCCTGGTAAGTAGGAGGTACAGGAGGGGAGGCAGGGGCTGGAGGAGGAGGGGGAGGAAAGCAGGGAGATACAGGTGGGGTTGGTAGAGCTTCAGAAGTGTGCCTCTCCGGTGGTGTGGGAGGAGGAGTGGGAAATTCAGTGGTGTCTTGGAGATGAGGTGGGAGGGCAGGCAGAAAGTGGTATTCGGAGGTAGGAGGTGGTGAAGAGGCAGGAGCACGGTCACCTCTTTCTGCCTGCTCAGCGAGGGAGGACCTGCAGGGGAGAGAGCACAAAACATCTAAAGACGGACCGAAACAAGAAGGCCAAGTACGGCGATTTGGAAAGCCATCTGAGGACACGCTCCACTTTACTCTACACAAATGAACCATGACCGAAACTTACCTCAAAGTAGAGAAAGACGGAGCACTCTGCTCTGTGTCCTCAGTCAACCCTAGTAGTGACTTGAAATATGAAATGCTCACTCTAACCATCCTAAGAACGCTTTGTCATTTAAATGAACTAAAACCGAAACTCCTCCCACCAGTCCCCTTACATGATAGCCCATGTTTCCCTTGCTTGCTCTACTTGCCCTCTGCAGTGAAGTAGCCTGCTTTAGGTTGTCTGGCTCTGTCATCATTGGCCACCTGGTGGAGTGGATTTGGCCCTGAGCCAGGCCAGTCTTATCGGGACTGGTAGGCTGTCTAATCTGACAGGCAATGCGATGGACGCCCATGCAGCTGTTCCCCACTTGGGGCATGCCTCCTGTTTAGCTCTAAAAATACCCCAGTAGCCTCTTCTGCAGACGTGAGCTTCACAATACCTCCATCAACTAAAGCACATTTACCATACTCAAGCATCAAGTCAACTGTCTGCTGAGCTGAACTTTCCAAACGTCCCTTCCAGCTCATTTCAGACTGAAACTGAGCTCTGTTATTCTCCATCTCTCTCTCTCCAGTAAAGTCAGAATTTAATAATATTTTCATGAGGGTGTGTGCTTTTCTCAAGGGCGTAGCAAGTTATAGTTTACATTAAAAGGAACACGCCGACTTATTGGGACTTTAGCTTATTCACCGTAACCCCCAGAGTTAGATAAGTCCATACATACTCTTCTCATCTCCGTGCGACGACGTGACAAAATAACGCCAACATGTTCCTATTTACATGTTGTGTAGTTTGTATATTTGTATAGTCACAGAATATAGTTCCCAGTTTGTATACGGTTAGAAGATGGCTGTGTCTCATGTGACCTTGTTATTTGTACATGCTGTGACTATACAAATCACAACATGTAAATAGGAACATGTTGGCGTTATGTTGTCACTTATTCGGAGCAGTAGGCTAGTTGGAACCGGTTACCTCCAGGATATGTGCTAGGCTACCGTGGAACCGTCGGACAGAGTTACAACACGCACGGAGATGAGAAGGGTATGGACTTGTCTAACTCTGGGGGTTACAGTGAATAAGCTAAAGTCCCGATAAGTTGGCGTGTTCCTTTAAACATAAGTCTGGTTGCTATCATGGTTGCTCTCATTCCATTATCTAAAAGTACAGAATCTTCTAATTGATGCAGGATGGTTGCATGAAGAGGAAATGTCCTACAAATCCATACATTAATTTTTATTTGGTCCCATTCTTCTCGTTACAAATCCGCAGTCGGCGACTTACACCAGCAGGCCAAAGCTATACATATGTTGGCATCTGTGGCTAACTAAGCACATGCAGCCTGGAAATAGAAACAACCAAGTCACAACACAGTCTGAGCAAACTATCATAAGACTCACTGCGGTCTCCAAAGACGAACAAAAACTGCTATGGAGCATATAGAGAAAAAAAACAAAAATCAAGCGTATAGAGAAGAGACAATTGGCCGAAAATAAGATTACCCTGGACACAAGTGTAAAGTATACTGGTTCAGTGGCTTTAAAGTGAAGATAATGGCAGCTGACCCAGTCAGGTTAACAGCTAGAGCTTTCAAACTTTTTCCAGATATGATGTCATGTGTATGAACTAGCAAATGATTTATAACCATAACAAAATGAATGCCACAAGTCACAGAGAGCACATGTGCTCTTTTTCAGCAACACACTTCTTCACGTCAGTATAGTTTTACGTTGGCATTAACACCTGGACAGCGTCCAATACAGTTTTGTACTGTTGGTAATTCAGCAGTGTGCAGGGCGTTACTCTAGAACACCTCATAAGCAATTCCAGATACAAGGCTAGTCCAAGGATACATGCCTTGACTCTCTAACCTCTTGTTTCATGACTGAGCATTAAGTAAACAAAAGTTACTTTGACCATACTGTCTTTAAGCCACACACACACACACACACACACACACACGGCAGGGTGTTTAATGATAAATAGAGAGTTGTAAATAAAACCAGCTGAAGGTAGTTAGTGCTGCAATGATGAGGACCATTTCTGTCCTACAGCCAGCCGCTAGCTCATACTGTCCTGACACACACAAACACACAGCACATTCAAGAACACATTGTATATACTGCAAACGCATACTTTACCAATTCTCTTCTTCAACAATAAAGATTAAAATTTTACTCAAAGTCAGTCACGTGTGGTTGAATGAATGGCGGATATGAGATTATCTACTTCACTTATGCCAACAAAGGCACATGAACCTACAATTGCCATGGTAACTAGTCTATTTACAGTACAGTACAATGTGGGCTATAGCACATCCCACTTCCTTTGTACTCCAAAAACATGGATGAGAAATATCCTACATACCAAGCTGAGTAGTCACAGCCATTTCCATAGTGTTGAGTAAAAATGGCTTTACAAAAGATTTTATTACATTTTATTAAAACTAGTTGTATACATTTTTTTTAAAACAACTATGGGAGACTTTTATGCCACATGTCACACAGCATACATTTCCTGCTAGGCCATTTCAAAAGTCTACCATGCCAGCAATATATTTGGAGAGCTCACAGACAGTAGCTAAACATTTGATGTACTAATACTGAGGTGTCTCGCCAACCCAGCCTCCACATCAAGTAGGCCAGGGGCGCACAACATGCTCTAACCTGTAACATTTTTTTTTTTACACCATTAATTTCGCAACTTTGCTCCTTCTTTACTGCCTTCTGTCCCTTCATCTTTCTATTTGTCCCTCCCCTCCTCCCATCTGGTGAGGTCAGCAGAGACAGAGCATAATTAGCACGTGTTACCTACAGACCATCTGTTGCATCCACCTGGAGGGACTTAAACACAAACGCCTACTGTAGACACACAAACACAGAAAGAAATAAGGTACCCACTTATTGTCAACTCACCCAGCTTTCAGCCATGGAGGAATCCATCAAACAACCTCAGAGCTAACTACAAGTAAGTGATGGAAATGACTTCTGCGGAGTGCCTGCTGAACTCACCAGAGCCAATAAGTGTATGTCCCAGTCCTTCTCTCCTCTGTCTGTGACTCTGACTGACTCTGTCATACACACTCACGCCGCAGCACATGCTCAAGTGTTTCTCGAAACTCAGGCTTTTGTTCCACTCTGTCTGGTCTGTGAAAATGACTTCAGTGGGGCTGAGTGCCTGCCCAAATTCCTCCCACTACAGGGTTCAGTTCACAAAGCTGCGCAGACTGACAGCTAGGACAGCCTCTGGGGGCGGGGGGAAACACACACACACACACACACACACACACACACACACACACACACACACACACACACACACACACACACACACACACACACACACACACACACACACACACACACACACACACACACACACACATTTCTGTCTCTGGCACACGTACACAAGTGTAACTTCATCTATTGATGAAACCTATAGTAGAAATAGCACTGTCACTCCTCCTCCCTCCGACTCTGAATAAACGTTTGTCTCCAACAGCAGTGATGGGACAAGTGTTGTGACTGACAGGCAACAAGTGCTACTCTGGCATGTGGGATGGTTCCTTTAAATGCAGCAGGAGAGAAGAGATAACTGAGGAAGCTGAGAAAAGCTTCAGTTAAGTAAAAAGAAATCAGCAGCACAGATTTAACTGAATTAGCATATCATGTGTCATTTATACAGACATTCCTTACATAATAAATAAACTGGAAAAAGACTACTTTCACAGCACATCCTTAGATGCGCAATGAACACTCTAGTGACATGTGAAGTTTTTAAGTAGAAGAATGACATACATGGAAAGTTAGTCTAGCCAGAGCTGTAAAATGCTTAAATAAATAATAAATGCCCACATGGAGGTTGAACAGAACGACTCACTGGTTTATTATGTGTATTGAACTTAGTCAGCAGATTTAACAACATAAAGGGTTCACTTCTGTTTCACCAATCCGGTACAAATCTGTGAGACTCCGTCTCATTCGTCCGATCAGACTGTTAAACCGCTGCAGACAGCAACAACCTACCAGACGCCCTCGAGGTGTCTGAAAGCCAAACAAAGCCGCCGAGGGGACTCTCCAAGCGCATGGAAATCCATTTTAAATGTGTGACAGGCAGAGCTGCTGAGCTGTGAAGCACAATTCCCCCTGAGAGCCCCCTTTTCACAAATAAATTAACTGCAATAAAATGTCTCGGACACATCACTGTAATGGAAATGTTATGATAAGTTTTAGGAAAACTATCAGGACTAAAAGGTCATATACAAATCATTCTGATGTCTGGTTTCCTGTTGGAAACCCAGTCCACCACAAAATTACTAGTCTCTATGTAAACCTGTTGTTCTTAATGGTAAAAGGCTATAATCCTGAGATTTTAGTCAATTGAGGATTATAAAGACATGTTTTTTTTTTTATCCAGACTCTGACTGAGCTCTGAAAGAAAACCGTCCCTTGGCAGCATCCTTACAGGGAAACGTTACTCCTCAAACTGGTAAAGTAGGCTTTCACTGGAATCTCCAGTGGGACAATTGTAATTGAATATTTATTAATCTTATGATGTTACGAGGGCACTCACCCGCTGTCCTGAAGCTCCTCAGCAGGGTCCTGGACTGTTTCTGTCGCTGCAGTTTCCTCAGCTGGCACTTTCAATGGCTCCTCAGCTGGGATCTCTACAGGTTTTTCCACTAGCTCCTCTGGAAGCTCACTGATCAGCTTCTTCTCTGGTTCTTCTGTTGTTGTCTTCGTTGGTTCTGGGAGCTCCACTTCATTGTTTGTTGGTTCAGGGAGCTCTTTTGTGCTTTTCGTTGGTTCCTGTAGCTCAGCTAGCCCCTTCACTATTTCTAAAGAAGTTACTGGCTCCCTTTTTGGTTCTGGGAGCTCTTCTTCTTTCTTGGTTGGTTCTAAGAGCTCTACTTTCTTTGTTTCTTCTGGGAGCTCTACTGTCTGCTGTGTTGGTTCTGGGAGCTCTACTGTCTGCTGTGTTGGCTCTGGGAGCTCTACTGTCTTTTTTAAAGGTTCAGGAAGATCCACTGGCTTCTTCACAAGATTCAGAGGTGGGATCTCTGTTGTCTTCTCTGCTGCTTGCTCCGGTGGTGGGATCTCCTCCTGTCTCAGAGGAGCAGCTATCTCCTCAGTTGGAGTAAGAAACTCTAGTTGAGGAGACTCCAGAGATGGGAGGGGTCTGGCAAAACAATGCAAGAGAAGAGAGGGTTGGGGGATTTGTTGTTTACTTTATAGCACATGCACAAGGAATGACTGACACATGACAAATGTGTGTGCTTGTGTGGTTATGGGGCACTTCCTACAAGGTGTGTGTGTGTGTGTGTGTGTGTGTGTGTGTGTGTGTGTGTGTGTGTGTGTGTGCTGTTGTTGCATTGTGTTTAGCAGTGTGAGAAAAGGCTCATTCTTGCCCTGGAGAGCAGGGACGATGTCACAGCTGATGTCATCCTTTGAATATAAAAGGCTGCATTACTTCCACAAGACTTCAACCGGCAGTCATCTGACCCAAGCTCGAGTCACAAACAAAGTGCAGCTCTGTGTTTACCTCCTCATTCATATTCATTGTCCCGCTGCTCTGTGCTATATCACTCCAAACAAGTCCTGTACATGGTGTTACTGGAATGCCAAGTTGTAAAAAAAAAAATAACTGCAGCAATCTGTGAATACTAAACAACTGATAAATAGGCTGAACATCACAGTTTTACAACAAAATAATTATTGACATTTGTCCACCTAATTAATTATCAATTATTCAGGTGTAGTTCTGATTGTTGTGGCTGGTGACACAAACTACACATATGCCTCTCTCTCTGGGTACTTGAGCAGATATATAATGCTCACATGCTACTTTGTGTAACAGATTAAGGGGAAGCCCTTTTTAGACATGTGTAGTTACATGGCATTTATTTTTCATTGACATAGTTTTATCAGCGTGAAGTCTCATGTGTACTTCTCTAATCTGGTTTCATAAAGGGATATTTTAGATTTTTTTGAAGGCATTTTTCTCATCTGAAAACACACACACACACACACACACACATTTACCTTGATGTCTCTTGTTTACTCTGAGATTGGGATGCGGCTTCTTTTAGAGCTTGTATCCAGTTTGTATCTGGTTCTCGAGCTGGAGGTCCAGGAGCCGGACTCTCTGACACATCGGCAGCCTCTGTGTTCACAGACACTTCACAGACAGGAGCTTTTTCAGGAGATATTCCTTCATGGTGGGAATCGGCAACAATGAGGTTCACCGCAGTATCGTCTTGGGGCTTTGACAAAGACACCTGATCATGTGGCTTCTCTGACTGGGTAGGGGCTGCAGGAGGGGTTGATGCAAAATGTCCCGGGCACTTTGACGAAACAACAGATGGGCCTGCGATAACATCAAGACTTGTTTTATCTTTTATATCATTGTCATTTTCTGTTGCCTTAGAAAGACCAGTTGAGCCACTGTATTTAGCACTCACGGTTGGATTTTTGACCTCCTGTTTATTCACTGCTTCATTGTTTAATGCTTTGATCTCACTTGGTCCTTTCCCCTGGCTGCTAGCTTTCTCTTCTTCCAAAGGTGCTTTATCTTCCTTTGTGATCTCCTCTACATCAGGGCCTTTTATGGATGTTTGTACTACTGGGCTGCTTTGTGTGGCAGAGGTTTTACTGAAGCTTTGTAGCTTGAGAGGCCTGCACACTGTATCCTGAATTTCACACTCCTCAGTTTGACTAACGTTGCTTTTTACAGCCGTGGCAGCACTGAAATCCTTTTCCACAGTTTCGGGGTGCCCGACCAGAGTACTGAATATCTTTGTGTGAATTTCTTCAGCCTGGTTTGCACTTGGAATAACTACTGTATGAATGCCATGACTATCTGTGCTGACCTTTGATGAAACAGAGATCTGGAAAGGTGAAGTCTCATGTTCCTGTGGTGCAGACTCAACACATACAGCAGTCTTCTTCGAGGTCTCGGGTTTTCCATGTTGGTCTTGACAGGCAGCTGATAGAATGCCTTTTTGCTGGCCTTTACCAACCAGATCACTCACAAACTCAGTGTCTGTATCTGACCCAACTACCCATAATGCAGGGCTTTCATTCTCATCTATCCCCTGTCTTGTCTCATCTACATAAGAGCCAGTTGTTACACTCCCTATTTCAGCCGAGGCATTTCTCTCAGCAGCGCTTCTACTCTTATTTAAATCACTGGCAAGGTGAAACGGCACATCAACCCCTGCTTGTGCTCCCTCTCCGTCACCCATCACTCGTTCATTGCCATCATCCCCTGTCAACTCATCGCTGCTTCCTGACTGACACAAACTCCCAACAGAGCCGTCTCCTCCCTCTGCTACCCCTTTCACACTTGGAACCAGTGCTTGGTTCTGCCTGACCTGACTGTTAGTCTTTTCTCCCCCCTCTAGACAGCCACCTGACAATTCCTGTGTGGGATGTCTGGATCCCAGACACTGTAGGTAGTACAAACACCGCTGCTGTTGCTCCTGTTGCTCCTGTTGCTGAGCAAAACAGTTGGGCTCTGGTGTGGACTGTGACTGGCCAAGAGCTGCATTCAAATCTGGTGCCGTGTCCCTGTCGGAGCTGCTTTCCAGCGTTGCTGTCAGAGTTTGGCGCAAAATCGGTTCATGAACAGTTTGAGGTTCACTAACAGAATCTACCTTAGCATTTAGCATGTCCTCAGATGACCCAGCAGGTCTGTCAGAAGATAAAGAAGTAGTCTTGGTTTGTCTTTCAGATACAATGCCACTCTTCCTTTCTACTTCCTCCTTTATATCACTTATTATTGGTGATTCAGTCTTATGCACTTTATGTTTATGATGTGGCTGCAGGTCTCCAATTTCCTCTACAGCCTCTTTATCTTGCCCGTTACTCTGTTGTGGTGCTGTGTCTGTCTTTCCTGTCTGTATCTTACTGCTGTCTGCCGTTTCCCTTTGATAAACCATTGTTGCTTCTTCAACTTTTTTCTTTTCCTCTGCAAACAGCGTGGATGTCTGAGCTCCCATTTTCTCTGTCATATTGTCTTGTTTAATTCCATCATAATCCTTAATGGATGCTTCACAAATAACAGGTTTAATGTCAACAGGGCCTGGCTCAGAGTGGGATAGAGAAATTACATTATCAGACCCACCCTTTGCCAGTACACCCACTGCACCAGGGGGATGAGGAGGAGACAGATTTTCCTCTTGTGAAAATGGAATATTTACATTGTTAATCACAGAAAACTCAAATTCAATGACAGTCTCCTTAGCGTCATTTCTATTCTCCAGTTTTGGACAAGTCTCATCTGCTTTAACGTTGACATCACCGTACTCCAGATCGTGTGCTAAAGAGATTTGTGTCATTTCCCTGCTCTTGTTGCCATCCACCTCTCCAGAGACTTTGGTGCGGTCACTATCAGCGCTGCTGTTATCGGTCTGCTCAGGAAGAGAGATATCACAGTCTGAAATTAACTCCAAGTGACTCAACATTGGACCAGGAGGCCGCAGGACAAAAGAAGAATTACCGGCAAATTGCTCAATAACAGGAATTGACTGGTCAGAGGCTGTCACTTCTGACGTCGCCGATTCATCCTTTGTCAGATTAGCAGAGCAAATGATGGGCTTCGACTCCTCACTAGCTTTCATGGGATCTGTAGTAACCAGTTCACGAGGAGATGTTTGATCTAATTGGGTGGGAGGCTGATAACTGGGGTGACTAGGCTTTGTCTGAAGAGAGGCGGTGCAGATCACAGTTTCGGCTTTTGAACTGGGGTCAAGGTCCGTAGAGAGCTGACCAACAGGTAACTCAGTGGAGACATCACTTAAAGGTTTGCAGGTAACATCGTCAGCTGGAAGCACAGAACATGAGGAGAGAGGATGTAGGCTACCTTCAGTAGCATCCCATATTAAATGGGACACCTGGGGCTGGCTAGCCTTGACTGAGCCTTTAGACGCAGCATGTAACTTATCTATCTCTTTCTCAGTTGACAAACACAGACTTACACCCTCCTTCTCCGTTTCTGCCTCTAATTGCTTCGTCACCTTTGCTGTCACCTGTTCAACTGTTGGATGATCAGCTTCAGAGACGGCACTTTCTGCGGATTGTATTACGTCACCAGTCCGATTCTTCTCGGTAGGACATGGAAGCTGTTTTGAGCAGGCCTCAGTCGCTGACTGTAAATCCACTGCGTTTGTCTTTAAGTTGTTGGTACCTGACTGATCTATGTTAATGTTCTCCTTGGTATCTTTGGTCCCCATATCTCCTTTATTCAACTGGACATCTTTCTGTGGCTTAGGAGAGTCGGCTGAGCTCCGTATTGCTAATTCATCCTTGGCAGGAGTTGCATCTGCAGGGATTTCTGGTTTCTTCAAGCTGAGAAATTCTGGGAAGGTGTAGCTGGCCTCAACCACGGCATGGTGCAAACTCTCATGTACAGTCAGTGGAGGCAAAGAGGCGCAGTCCATAGCTGGTACCGACATGTTCCTGTGATCCACAGAGGAACTGCTTTCTTGTTTCACAGTGTCCGCAAAGTGAACTCTGTTGTTGCCTCGACTTCTGTTACATACGTACACACCCACTCCAGACATAGCACCACTATTGCTCTGTGTCTGGACTTGGAACTTTGCTGCTGCACTTACGGCTGTGCTGGTTTCTGTTGTGCTACTTTCAGGCTGGACCTGTTGAATGTTACTCGCTTGTCGCTCGACTGAGATTTGTTGTGAAGTAGTCAGAGGCTGAGGTGAGATTAGAGACAGCAAGACTTGGCCGTTGTTTCTCTTTGTCTCTGTGATGGATGATTCCTTACAAATGTGTCCCAAAGACAATGCTTCTTCTGAAATTAAATTCTGTTTGAGATCAGCCCTTACCCCTCTGTTTGTATTGCTGGAGCTCTGTTCAGGGTTAGTGGGGAGAGGTGAGATGGCTGCTCCATGCTGTTCTTGGCAGGGTTGAGAAAGACGGTCCTGTTCAGTGCAGATGCTCTCAGGGATGGTAGCAATCGGCTCACTCCAGCTCTGTGACTTCAGCTGTGACTCGGCAACATCGGTGGGCGGACGTCTCTCTGTATCGGCTGATGACACCCCACTAGCAGAGCCTTCTGGCTGGCTGAATGAACTGTGCTCTGCAGCCAACCGCCCTCTCTCTCCCACCTCCCCTCCCCCTCTTCCTGCTTCCTCCAATCCCACAGCACTGTAATCCTGACAATCAGGACCAGTGAGTAGCCCAAAGGGAGAAGTATTGATATAGGCTTCTAACCGGAGTGGCTCCTTTTCTCTGTCTCCCTCTTCAGCTGGTGAGATCCCGGTGTCTGCACTGTGAACGCTTGTTTCTCCCGGTCCCTTCATTTCTGTCTCAGCCGAGTTGTGTGGCATTTTGCTGCTGCAGCTTTCCTCAGATGCAGCCTGTCCCTCTTTGGCTGAAAATGCAAGAGAGCATTTTCCCTGTGAACAGATTAATGCGAGCTGAGGAAGGCTGTCCAGGAGTCCTTCTTTCTCTTCGTCTGCAGAGCTGAGGCACTTTTCTATTCCCCCTAAATCTTTCTCTCCTACTGCTTTCTCACTCTCTGCGACTGCTACAGCAACTACTCTCTCCAATGAATCACGCCGCATGCTTTCTCCCTCTCCCTTGCTTTCTATCACTTCTGGCATCATGGGTGTTGCCAGTGGCAACGCAGCAACCACCACTAAAGGCTCTTCAAGGGCACTCTCCACGGTGCTCTCTCCCACACAAGTCCGGATGTTGGAGAGTGGGCTGTGATTCTCCTGTGTGAGTATCACTGCTTCTGAGGTAACTATAGTTAACTCCTGTGTTTGTGCATCTGATCTATTATCAGCAGAAGCAGCTGGATTGATAACTGTAGTTTGGACATGTGTCATGGTTGTATTTTGGTTGTCTGTGACACCTCCGGTTGCATGTTGCTTCGGCTGTGGGCTTTCATCCGAGCTGTGATTCAT
This sequence comes from Sander vitreus, assembly GCF_031162955.1. Lineage (NCBI taxonomy): Eukaryota > Metazoa > Chordata > Actinopteri > Perciformes > Percidae > Sander > Sander vitreus. The sequence continues at coordinate 12,291,536 of NC_135871.1, read as the reverse complement.
GCCACATGGGGCGTCTGTATGGTTGTGGTTATCTGACTGATGAGGCCTCTGTGAAAGAGCCTGGTTGGACGCAGGTGAACAGGCAGTAAGATGATCCTGCCTGCTATGAGAGGATGATAGTGGGGGGCTGGGGCTGGGCTTTCCCCCGGGACTCAGCTGTTGCTTGGAGGCAAACCCATTATCAGGCTGTTCCCCACAAATCACAGTCAGAGCTGCCTGTGACACAGATTCTGTATTTGCTGTTGAATCTCGGTGATTTCCGGCATTCATGAGAGACACAGCCTGTAATTCATCGTCAGGTTGTACTAATGCTTTTGCTTTCTGTCCAGTCTCTGTGTTCTTCTCTTCTATCTTTTTATTTTTCCTTTGTTTCCTTTTGTCTTTCTTCTTTGCCTTTTTGTCCTGCCCAGCCTGTTTGTCACATGGAGAACTCTGCATCTCTGACAATGCATCTTTATCCTTTAAAGGAAGATTATTGCACTCTGATGTTTCATCAACTGATTGACCTTTCTTTCCCGTTTGAACTATACAAACGGTAGTACTGGACTCATCACACTTTTCTTTCTTTATGTCTACAATCTCCGTTATTGCCACTGTGTCTTTCTCCCTAATTACTGCATTACAATCTAGAGTGCCATTTTCCTCGATGCCTGCTTTAGAATCAACATGTTCCTCTCTATAACTGTCTCTCTGCTCAGAAAACGCAACTTCTTCTTGAGTTTCCTTAAATACATCTGTTGTTGTTTCTAATTGTGTATGTGTGAGTGTTTCTTTCTGCTCATTTATCTCCGTTTCTTTTTCTGTCTTAATCTCTGGACATTTATCAAAGCTCTGTGTTGCCTTTTTTTCACTCTCCGTCCCTGCTGCACCGGCACTATTCTCAACGCCCAGTATGTAATTCCTGAAACTAAACACAACTGTATCTTTCTGACTGCTTGCTGTCTCACTGTTTCCATGTGTACCCTTGTTTCCATGGCCCCCGTTGCTATGTCCTGGCTGGACTATGATTGGAGGCAGTGACGATGACTCATTGAATTTATTAACCATCACTTCTCCAGTTTTCTTCCCTACATCATTAACCTTCCCAGGCGTGGTGCTGGGGGGGCCTGTAGGATTAAGTATGCCCAGTGAGGCCATTTGTTCTTCACATTCCTGGATGGCCTGTTTGAGTTCCCGATCTAGGAGCACAGATAGGGAAGGCGTCGAGGGTCGGACACCCGTGTCAGATGCGGCAGCGGGCCGAGGTGAAGGCTGAGCATCTGTGAGAACTGGGTTGCTGTCATGAGGCCTGAGACGAGGGTAAGGTGACACAGTTAAAAGCCTGGCAGGCAGACAGCTGGTCATTCCACAATGCCACAAAGTGCTGCTATTGGCAGAGCAGAAGCCCATGCTCAGACACTGCACTCGATAAGCACACACACACACACACAAAACTGTACTCATAATGCCTAGTCTGAGATGTACATTCTCTTACAAGAAATAATACCAGCTGTTTGTAAGCATATGGTTGTTAATAAACATGCAGGACTGTTCATACACACCAAAACATGATTTAACATTACACTAGGTAGCTACTATACAATTTTCCTAAGCCTAGCCTGATTTTATAATTGCGCCAAAAGCTTAACAATGAATTTTCATTCAATAATTGAATTGGTTAATTATGTATTGGAACATTGCCTATATTTTTAATGCTAACCTTTAAAGTATGAACCTAGTACTAGCAGCATGAATGTAACAATCCTACTAGTAGCAACTACTAAGAATTGTAGTAGCATCCATATACTGTACAATAGAAACCACTATGAAATGTCTTAGGCTGCTTATTATGTATACAAAGCAATACTGTCTATTCAATCATCCTGACCGGTGCAATGAATACTATTTCAATCAATTCAAAAACAAAAAATGTATGTAAAGTATAGTAATGAGTGATTGTAATAAACCATGTCACCAGATAAACAACCTTACATATACATGCTCATGCACCAAAAATCCTGCCTCATAATGTACTATATCAGAAGATATCAAAGCAGTGGCATTGCCCTGCAAAGCACTCCATGAAGTACACAGCTAGGTTCATAATGTGAGTGCTTGCTATAATGCCTTTAACTAACAGGCTAGCTTTGTGCCATTCAGTTGTAATTGCTGAGTCACTGCTAAACTATTAGCCAGCAGTACAGGCTAATGCTGTGGGACCCTAATCTTAATGCCTCACTGAGTGTATAGATCCACCATCATTAATTAATTATGTATTACTTGTGTCATCAGCTGGTATCTTGAAATCTGCTCATCATTTTCAGATGTAAATACATCAAGTGAGAAATATCTTCACTACGCGTCAATGCATGTGATTGGTTAATAAAGTCTCACCATACAGTCTCACCATAAAGACGCAACCTCTGCACTGACAACATGTTACTCACTCACCTCACCAACCTGCACTCAAGCCTGCATCTAATTCACTTGGCACTCCCTACTAAAGGGCGGAGCAGCAAAATAGATTAAACTGTTTGCAGCTGGAAGGTTTTGCTATGCAACAAGCTGCTGCCTGCCATATCTACAGTACCTGAGGTGGAATGGAGGTGCTTCTCGCAGTATTGCATTTTAAGATTGCGCATGTCCTCTTACTCTGCAGTGTTTGGCTTAAAAAGCAGGAACTTTATCTTCTCTATTTCTGCAGTTTGAGAATTTGATATATACAATGAAAGTTTGCACAGTACTTACTTTGGTAACACTTTACAATACGGTACACACAAATGTGAGTAGTTTACAAATACTGATAATTAATAAATCGTTAATGAGTAGTTCCTGAATAACTTTGATTTGAGGACTATAAAGTATATACTGTTTAGTTACTGGAGAACAGACAGGGATATACTGTATTGATTATTATAATTAGTTAGAGCACAAACTAGTAACAATTCATTCATTACTTATTACTTAATCATTAGTTACTCTTGTTGTGCACCCCCCAAGTGGTACATCATACGGAGTGGTTACTAAGTAGTCCCTCATTACTTCATGGTTTTCTTTTTTACTTCGTTTTTGTGTTCCCCTTAGTTTTACACATTCACATCGAGCTGGAAATTCTGGCATTTTTAGCCCATGTATAATAATGCGTTTTATTCATTGTCCCTGTCCCCCTTCTTAAATAACCCAAATTGAATTAAAACAATAATAAGTATACTACTGTAATGAGTCAGGTTGTCAGAATACATTGAAACCTCAAACAGATTAGTGCAATCAACTTCAGCTCTCAGACAAAAGCAGAATGCCAGGCAACACTTGAAACAGAACATTAAGCCAGTCTGCACATAATTCACCAAAGCATAAATAAAAACGACCACAACTCAAGCCAAGTCTGCTAAGACAGGCAACACCCAAACAGGCGATATCCATCACACTCCAATATAAGTTAGAAACATTTGAAAACCCGGTTATCTTTTTGTTCCACTCCATGCTCCCTGGTGTTACTCTTAATCATTCCTGCTGACCACACTCCCACAGCAGACTCGCTATCCCCCATCATGCTGAGTCTATGTGGTACCTTGCATCTAGGACCACCGGGGGTCGACTGACTTCCGTGTGATGCTGCGGGCCCGCCAGCAGGGGGTCCACCTGCTTACATTTCCTCTTACCTGAGCTAGTCTGAGCTCTGCTAACACAAACCCACACCACACACGCACACACACATTCACAACAAATCAATATCAGATTAACTTTCACCTTGACTGAATAATTGGTACAAATCTGTTCCCTCAAGGCCACAAATCAAGCAAAATGAATATCCAATACATTATTCTACAGTAATGCAATATAATAATACAAACATGAATGCATCTTCCAGTGAAGGCTGGTGTATCTAATCAATATATTATATTTTTTACTTGGGGAAATAACCTTGGTAATATAAACATTAAGTGATAGACTGCTCATTGGTCAAAAGTTTGATCAAAGCAAAGTTAAGACTTTTGAATTCAATAGGAGGGGGGGAATAATTAATTCATATGTATTATAAGAGTTTAGCACAAATATCAGCTTGCTTCTTTAGGACTATGCAGATGTGGTTTGACAAGAACAACTCTTCAACTGTCATCACATTGTGATTTGAATGTTGCTAAACTGTGATTGGTGCACAAATATAGAAATCACAACTGTTCTAACTGCAGTAAAAACTTGGAGGTGTATGTAGGTCCCCATTGCTTATAATAAGATGCCGATTTAGAAAATGCTTTTCTTAGGCCTTAATAAAAAACCTTATGTTACACAGTGTTTATTTGGTATTTTATGGGGCCAAGTTATTGCGCATCGAACACTGTAATTTCCCTTGTGGGATTAATAAAGTATAAATTATTATTATTATCTAACGTAGAGAATTCAAGAATAGCAACCAAAGTAGACATTCACATGATTCACATTTCCTCAGAAATGTAGCAGCCATTAAAAGCCAAGCAAGAACATGTCTATATACTCTCTGTGATATCAAGTCACAGTTTTATTATAACATTTAGATATAAACTGGTATAGTTTTTACCTCATAATTGTGTGTGTATGTATGTATGTGTGCGTGTGTGTGTGTGTGTGTGTGTGTGTGTGTGTGTGTGTGTGTGTGTGTGTGTGTGTGTGTGTTTGACCCCTCAACTTACCCCAGCGAGGACTCCCAGATGTTGAGCTCACTGCTGAAGTCTAGACTGGGCAGCAGGTCATGAGGAAACTCAAGCTCCTCCTGATCTCGAGCTGCACCTCCGCTCTCCTCTCCAGTGATGTCTGGGAGCACTGGTTGAGACAGCAGACTCTGCTGGCTGGTCGAGGCTTCAGTCCGAAGCGCTCCGTTGTCCCTCTGGGTCAAACTCTCAGCGTGAGCTTCAGCCTACGTGAGAAAGCAAAACATAATCGTAGTGAGCTACATGCTGGAGTCTCTGCTGCACTATACATGATAGTGTGTAGTTAAACAAGTGTGAGCATGTCGCGGACTAACATGGGAACACCTACAGATTCAATGCTCAAAGCCAAACATCAATAACAAGTAACTCCCCCCATGTGTTAAACTATTAAGTGTTGTTTGTGTAGAAATGCATAGGTCATGTTGACTGGAGTCTCTATCGTTGTCTCTCAACTTGCTTTTCTTATACCATTACTGAGATTAAAGGATTATTTCCATCATTCAAGCCTAGAATTTATTCCAGGCTCAGTGCAACTGCCAAATATCTGCAGCTTTGTTTACACTGAGCACACAATTACTATTCTGAAAATTAAAAAATAAATAAAAATGTATAAAAACTGTATGTTTGGTGTTTTCCACCTTAGAAACACCTCACAAGGAAGTCTGTTACGATAAAACATTTCAACCCAGCGACTAAAAATAATTGTTAAAGTCAAACCAGTTCTGCAGGACTGTGACAAGTAGACATGTGGTTTAGGCTAATCATTTAATCAGTATATCATTTAGATCAGATATCTTTAACAGTGGCCTGGGGCCCCTAGGGGTCCTCAGAGGTACTGCAGGGGGGCCACAAAATTGTTGTTTTTTCAAAGATTAAAATGTCTTAACATGATTCCAATATATTATTAGCAAATATAAATCAGCCTCTTTGTGAAAAAACAACACATTGATGATAAGCTTACTGGCCTATAGGTAAGGTAGTCACTAAGGTAGCCATCCACAGACACAGTCTACATGTGTGCCACATGTATTTTTAAAAGGTGCACTATGAGTTCCTGCATGACGTCACTTCTGTTGACGTTCCAAGTAAATACCAAACAAAACAGAGCATGCATGTATGTATGTATGTATGTATAAAGGCTTTAGGCCACCCTACACGTTATTGTCCGAGTTTAATATGCAACTTAATTTCATAAAATATGTAGTAGGGGGTCCCTGATCCGTCTCTCTCTCAGTTAAAGCTATAGTGTGTAGTTTCTGTCACCCCCATGAGGAATTCTAAGTAATGACTACAACACTGTCGGCGCGTCCACATGATACAAGCCTTACGTGATCGTGCACGCGCCCCCACCCCTCCTCGATGCAGTTGCTAGTAGCCAAGGAGGACATGGAGGGTTTTTGCGCAGGAAAGTCACCGGACGACACAATCTTCTGAACATAGCCATACTGAGAAATACAGAGAGAGTTGTGTCGAGCAGATAGTCTTAATTAGCTTTGTAGCAACTCATTTGGCAATGGCTTGAACGTAACAGACGATTATTAATATATAAAAGTTACGCACTAAAGCTTTAAGGGGTCCTTGGCTTAAAAAACGTTGAAGACCCCTGATTTAGATGACACTTTCAGTCGTTAATTCTTTCCTTTATCATGAGTAAATAATTAAAATGTAGAAAAGAATGCATTTAAAATGTGACTTAATCTGGTTAACATGGAGCACTTGGCCTTAGATGTTTTTCCTTTCTGTCTGTCCCACTGGTTGACAAACCACAGACAGAATCCAACCACAGCCACACACCACAACACTTGGCTGTGGCATCATGTTGCAGCAATATTGCCCTCACAACAAACAACACTCAACTGTGGACCCACTATGTGATGGAATTTCTCCCACATTGCCCTCATCAGTTTACAGAGGGGAAAGTTTCCATTAGTTCATCCACTCAGATATAAACTGAGGTGTACAGGTGTAAACAAATCTGCACTTGCTCAGACACATATAAACATGTGCAGATATAACGCAGCCCTTTAACATTCAGTATGTCTGGAATAGCGAGCGGTTTTTAGCAAATTAGGACTTGAGGGGATTTAACGGTGTGAGTACAGAAGAATAAAATGTGACTGTGGTAATGCTGTCCATTACTGAGATTCAGAATTGAATCTGATCATTATTTATTAACCAGTTTAGTTTGCCACCTCTGACCTCAGTGGTGACCATACTGGATGTAAATACTGGGGACAGGTTAACAAGTGAAGCTGTGTGTGTGGTGGGGAGGCTCTGAGTGACTGGCTACCTGTGTCACCACTACAAAGAGCCTCCTTTGTGTGAAACGTTCAGCACAGATGGAGGATCACAAACATGAATGTTACTCACACAAACACGAGAATAAAAACTGTTAAATCATGACTGTGCTAGGCCATTACAACTCATTTTAGAAGAATGTTGGCCAATTATAGAGCCTCTCTCTCTTCACATCTGCCTATGCAAAGTTCAAGCCATATTGGGTTATTTTTAAATGTTCTAATTTAGACTACTCCTGCCAGCAACATTTTGGTTGCAAAAAAAAAAGAACAAAAAGGAAAACATAAAACATTAAAGAACAACAGAGAGAAACTGAACCCAAAAAAGCACTGCTGCAGGTAAATGTCACTCTAAGTGCCTGTGAGCTCCATACTGCTATTATTTTCTGCATTAATGTCACATTATAGTATTTATTAAAAAAAATATTCTTCCACGTGCGTGCAGACAGAACACAGTTTTATCATGAGATGGCTGTATGTTGACGTGTCTTGGGTTTCCTGTTTCCTGCCTGAACTTTCTCACCTTTGTCATCAAGACCAGATAATGTCACAGTGGAAACAGCCTCCATTGATATCAACTCAGAACAGCTAAAACAGAACAATAAGGACCAGCACTAGGTGGCATACCCTGTCCAAGTTACCATCATTGGCCATATGAGGTGGAAAAGCACAGTCCTTGTTTCAGTTAGTTTGACCCCTATGCAGAAAGCACTGTCTGTTATTAATTAACCCGCAGGAACAAAACAGAAAGCAAGCTGAGGTTGCCTGGAAACTGCTACTTGTCCAACAGTCATTGAGTACTACTTACTGTTAATTCAATCTGGCAGTGCCCATACATGTGCTAACACAACTTTAATGCTTTACACATGCCTGTTGTAAACAGAGAGAAGGCCCTCACTTGGCCACAAACAGCAACATATTACACAGATTTAACACATCCACTCTTTCTATCAAGTTTCATCCCACCATCCCTGTGTGGCACTTACCCAGCAGTGTGCTCCACTGTGCTGAAGGTGACTGTGCAGTGCAGTGCAGCTACTCTACTACCCTTCTACATTGCTCACTGTACAGGCAGCCTCTGCAGGGCTCTGTGTTTTGAAGGGGGCAGAAGACGACACAAACATGCTGCAACACGTGCTGCTGACGCTCCCTCTCTTCTCTTGTACTGACTCAGCTAACGTCCTCCTCCTCTACAGTCCTGTCCTGTCTTCTGCTGTTGTCGCTCCACTGTTAAATTTCCATGAGCTTCCTCAGGATCTTGATGTGTGCGTGGAGTCTAGAAACACTACACTACCACGCACTGACAAACACAACGCTTGCTGCTGAGACAGACTGACTGACTTGACTGGACTGGCCACAAGGAAGTAGCCTAACGTTGCCGAGAATTCTCCTCCCCCTCTACTGTATACTCTTTCCACTCAGCTCTCTTCCTATTCCCTCCTCCTCGTCCTCCCTTCCCTCTTTTCTTCCTTCCTTCCTTCCCTATCCACCTCTGTTCCCGGCATCCTCCCCCCTTCTCTCGCTGCTGTATCTTCTGGCTGGTTGCACTAACTGACTGACAGTGCCTCTGCAGGTGAATGCTGGGAATTTAGGCCAAGGACCGGACCTGCAGTGACCCCCTGAGAGCGGATCGGGTTACACTCCAAGAAGCTTTGGTTACATGTAGGCTACATATAGGCCTACACAGAGACACACACAACATCCCCCTGCATTATAAAAGCTCCCACTTCATCCAGTTTTGACGTCTGAGTGTTGTTAAAGTGTGATATCAACATGGACGTGACAGCACCTTCTCCTTGACACTTAATTAACACATTCCCCATGGCCAATTAAACACACAGTGTTCCTCTTGAATGGCTGTTGGGTAAGAAACACTAAAACACAAACAGCTGTTTTCAGTCGGTTAGTATAAGTGTCTCCTGTGGCTGATTTTCACACGATATTAAGTCGACCACAATGTAAGTATTATCTTCTGTGTAATTTTGGGAGCAGTCTTCCTTATAAACCATCATCCGAATATACAAAACATACAACCAGGTCACAAAATCAAAAATGTGTCAAAAAAGGGTAGTAAAGAGCGATGCAGTCACAAGGAATCACAAGCCTTCGGAGTACGCATTTTTCAAAGTGGTACACATTTGACTATAATGTCAAAAGGAATAGAAAAAAGCCACATCTAATTACAGCACACCTGTATAGCCAAACAAATGTGTGGATTGAAGTGATACTGACATTTAATGTGGAACACATAAGAGGTTTATTATTTGCTTTTCATGATGAAATATATATTAAATATAGATCAACAGGCACAGTTGCACTATGTCTGTGCCCTTTTTAAGGTAAGATTAAGAACACGCTTTCTGGTTTTGAGTTTCAAATTATCAACAACAAACAGGAAAGGAAGTTTGGGTAGGCATATTATAGGGGCACTATTGAGCACTATAACATTTACTGTTAAAAGATGCACCCAGCAGTTGATATTCTCTTAGGCTTTCACCCCCACACACACAATTATTGTACCTGTAGTAGGGAGTCATTTTGATTTTCCTGAGGTGGAAACAGAACAACACTTTCTGGATCGCCCTCTTCTGGCTGTAACGGCAAATGAAATAGTTCAACAAGAGAGAAAAGCTACTGTATAGTTAAGCAGTAGTGGTAAACACTGAAAACAAATAACCATTGTTGGTTTTTTTAGGCAAAACCAACAATGTTAAGCCTCACTCTGCAATCACTTTCAATGAGGTCCAGTGCGCATGGTTTGTAGAGTCTATAGCTCATAAAACACATGTGTACGTTAATCCTATTAAAATAATCCTGAATTCCGCGGCTGAAGTCCTCCAGTCATGTGGAAATTCCTGGTTCCTGGTATAGCTTTCTTTTTACAATTACGGCAAAAATGTATTCTTAAAAGAACAATAACAATCACTCTAGTCTACATGCACATTGGAGGCATACATACTGTAATGACCTTCCAACCATCATAGGGATGATGGATTGTAAGAAAGCAAGCTTGGAAGAATCAGGGTGTGTAGCAGTAAAACCCGATCATGGCACATTTTGAGAGTCATGGCATAAAAATGTAATATTTATCTTTACCTCTGCTTTACACCACTTAACCACAAAATAGACCAAGGCATGTTCCTAAATGCTTTTTAGACAAGCCTCATTTAAGCATGGGAATGTACACAAAGCTCCATGCACATTGCATGTGTTTTACTGAAGCCAACAGTTAGTAATCATGTCAGAAAGTGTTAGTTTTGTTAGTCCTCCGTGCATGAAAGAGTTTGAGGTGTGTACAGCAGCACCGGGGCAGCAAGTAGCAATCCCAGCATTCCAATGCCAGAGAGCTTTCCCTTACCAACGCCTCAGTTGTGCTGCTCTCGTTCCCCATGGCTCAGCCAGCTGCAGGGCCACAACTGCCAAACCAACAGCCTCTCCACATCAGCTGGCTGAAAGACACCGGCACAGAAGGACCATCAGCGTACTGTTGTAACTATTCCCTGAGAGACACAGAGTGAACAGGGGATCTGTGGTCCCTCAGTAGTCACAGTCTCCTGCTCCACAGGATTAAAGGTCTCTGGTATGAGGTTGAACTAGCAGGGAGGGAGAATGGTTAAGTGTGTGTGTGTGTGTGTGTGTGTGTGTGTGTGTGTGTGTGTGTGTGTGTGTGTGTGTGTGTGTTGTTTTAGAGATTAGGGACCTTGTGATGCAAGACCTCCCTCCTAGACCAAAGTGTAGGCTTTACCTCCACCGATGTGGGCTTAAAAGCAGGAACAGCATCCTCACAGAATCTTGTAATCATACAAGTTGATTCTAGAGATTACTTTAAAGGGACATTACTGTAGATAAATTCAACTCCTGCTGCAGTAAGTTACTGTGACCAGCAGGCCCCCTCTGACCTCAAACAAATGGCCTCCTAGAATAAACAACATCTTCACATGCAGTCTGTCGCTTTTGTGCTTGTGCGTGTGACGCGACTGAGTGTAGCATACTGACACAGTGACTGAGGCTCAGTAAGGTAATCCTCATGTGGTAAATAACAGATTGTGGTGTTTCTTGGCTTCCAGCAGTGTTCAGTCTGTTAACGAACACGAGGAAGAGTTCAGGCTATTAAAATTCATCCAGGAGCATCTCCATAATCCAGTTTGTCATTGTAAGGACAACAGCTTTGAAACATGGACTGATTTTAGATCAAATACAGGTAGAATCACTTTCATAACGCTATTAAATATTCTCTGGCAATCATCTTTCTTTCTCATTTCCGTGTTGTATGACTTGCAGCCATTGGCGATTTTAGATCCTTTTTAGAGGGTCTGATCTTAGAATCACCCCTGCTTGCAGCTGAGCAGTAAACAGTCGTGCTAACAGAAATGTTGTTTGTGCATTCCTCATATGACTGCAGGGACTGTACGGTAACTCTGCTATAGTCAGAATGCACTGACCTGAATATGCAAGACTTTATAAATAGAGATCTGCGTTGTCCACTGCTGTTAGACTTTATTCCAGTCTTGTGCAGAATTTGTCATGCACACTTCATTTCCAATCCGATGACACAAGGCTGTATATTCCAGTTATGAGTATGTGAATAATTATATTCCCTGTGATTATCCCATGGTGATATTTAATATCTGGATTTCCTCTCACATCTTAGTTGTCATTTATTCTGTTGTGTGGCAACTTTACTTCCATCCCTGTCTGCTTGCTATTTGTGTGAATGGGGTGTAATTTCAGCTCATTAAGCTGTGGACTTTAGCTGGCCGCAGTGTTTCAGGGCTTTTTGGCAGTACAGAGAGCACTAGGGCAAATAATATGATTAGACTCTTGCCAGGTCTCGTCTCACCTCATCTTGGCCTGTCAATCACTTAACATGAGCCATCGTTTAAGCTCTTGAGGTTTGGATGAGCAGCATGACACCTGCAGTATGACCCCTCCACTGGCAAAAGAAACCTAGCAGGAACACAACCACCAAACTAAACAGAATGCTGTATTTCTTTTTTTCCTTTTTCTTTTTTGAAACAATCCAACATAGTATTTCTCAGGTAATACCCGTGATATGATTCAGCAAGGTAAAAAGACAATGGTGACTATACTGATGAAGTTTTGGTTTAAACCATGTTCATCCACTTGGCAAAGGCAACTATAGTAAATACATTAAAATCATCATACATCGAACAAGATGATAATAAAAGCAAAACAAAGTCACACAAATTTCAATACAAGCTTTCACAATCCCCACCCTTTACCCTGTGTTCAATTTTCATATGTTGACCCTCCTCCGTCTGAAAGACCACCATAAAATGAACACATAATCCACAATCTGTACCAATGCTGCAACTCATGAACTACTCACCACTGCAAACAAGAGACTTTTCCACACAGTGTCAAGCTTTTGACAAACCCAAATCCAATTTGTCTTTACTGTCGGACTCAAGGCCAATGTTTGTTTCTGCCCTCTCCTTTGAGGAGCCCCGGTCTTTCTGTTGCTATTTTTGTATTGCACGCTGAGTGGGAGGAGAGGACAGAGGGTGGACAGTGACAGAAGAGGGGACAGGACCGAGGGGAGGAGACCGAACTGGAGCTGGGGAAGCCATGTCTGCTTAGGATGGTAGTGTGTGTGTGTGTGTGTGTGTGTGTGTGTGTGTGTGTGTGTGTGTGTGTGTGTGGGGGAGGGGGTCACCTGCTCTGAGGCCTGGCAGTCAGCTGGAGGGGACGCTAGTTCTAAGGCAACACTGTAAACAAACAGGCATGCTACATGGACAGGAGGATGAGGTGTCAGACCTCTTGGCTCTCTGACTGATCATGTAAAAGCCTACGGATGCTGTTATAATATTCATCCCACCTGTAGCTTTCCTTTAGATCTCTCCAAATCTTTAACATTTATTCATTTTCTTAATGAAGTATGGTGATGCTTTTCCAATGCCTCCCTGCTGTCCATTTGGCAGTGATTGACATGTACGGGCAGGAGTTAAGACCTGCTCTAACAAAACAACCAATGGCAAGAATAACAAAGCAACCATGAGAGCAGGAGCCAAATGTACATATTTGAACTACAGAGGGGTTTTAAATGTATTTTAGATGCTTTTTTATCTGCCATCATCAGCTGAGTGCCCAGTCTGTGGGCACAGCAGGCATATTATCATCCCTATAAATAACACTAATTTGATCAGCTCTCTTTCTGACAGACATCACAGCACACTTTAAACACACTTCTTCCTTTGCAGGTTTATCTCAACTGTCATTCAGTCTTTCGTCTAAATGAGTCTAACACATGCACACTTTATTTTACATTATTTTGTCATCTTCCTTTACTACAATCAGCATTCCCCTCTCAGCTCCTCCCTTCCTCGCCATCTCCACAGCTCCTTTTCCCTGCTGACGTCGCCCCTCCTCCAACACTAGAGTACACCTTCTCTCTCTGCCTGAGTAAGACTCAGCTCTTGACTAGTAAAACATAACGTCTCCCCTTCCACGCTCTCTCTGCTCAGTCACACAGCCATTGATGCTACACTGCAGACAGCCTCTGCTCAGCATCCTCCCTCTCCTCTGTTTACCTGTCTGTGTGAGATTCCGATGCAGCTCCCCATCTTGTATTCCATGTCCTCCTCTGGTGAAGTGACTCTGGCACTACACGGCTTGCAGAGCACCTTTCTGCAGAACTGCATTGTTATCAGTCAGACTGAGCATTGCCAGTGCAGGCAGATCTCTGCTGGAGCTAGAGTGAGCGTGTGCACGCCTCTGTGTCTGAATGAGTGTCCCAGTGACTAATAAACGCTCCGCACTGCATTGCCCGTGGTACGCCTGTGACATATATACTCAAGCCATTGCCATATTAAACCTACATTACATCATGTATCCAACCTAGTCTAATGAGTGTGAAAAATGGAGCTTCTGTTTCCAGCTTCATACTGTATGCAGCTTAGCCTTACATCACTGCACGGGTGTGACTGAAGCACTGCTTTGGAGGGGAAAAAATGCTCAGAGAGGGAGAAAGAGATGGGAGAGGAAGAGATGGGAGGCAGCATAAATAATGCCTGTCCCTTTAAGAGACCCAGGAGATGGCAAGGACGATGGTGGTTAATCATCATGAGAACACACACGATGATCTGAATCTGATCGGTGAAATTTAGTCAGTCAAAATGGAGCAGGAGGAAGAATTACAGCAAAAACCAAGTTCCACACTCTTTTGTTCCTTATGTATTTGTACAATGAGATGTGAAACATGGATCCTGACAAGATATTTTCCCAACGTACCTCAAGTTTAACCACCTACAGTGTTTTCTTGGAAATACAAATTACACAATGACTACATAAATAAAGGTATCATTTTTGAACATTGAACATTTGAACATTTCTTGCACAATGGCACTGCACCATCCACATATAGGAAGCCTGGACAGAAAGAGCTGATTGAGGGAAAAGTAGCATACAGTAGCTAGGGTAGTTTCGCTTCAGCAGGCAAAGACACACAACCAGGTCAGAGCTAGTTTTTGTTTATTTTTATTCTCAAATTAAACATATGTTTAAAGTGACCCATTGTCACCAGTTGCATTTGTCTTTTGACTCAACTAGGCCATGGGTCATGGACTTAATATGCATGCACATGACGTTTGTTCCCCGTCTTTCAGGGAACTGCACAGCACTTTTAAAATATTTGACCTTTTAACCCAGGTTTTACCAACCCACATATCAAACCAATCAAATTACAGCATTCCCTCATAATCCATATAAATAAATTACAACAGTAGCAGATTTCTATTCGATTTCTTTTATTATTTTAACTTCTAAAAACAGTAAAAAGTAAATATAAAAACAAAATGTGCAACTGAGTACTCAGGATCTCACAGTAACTATGCTATGTGTTTACAAGAGTGGTATATACTGGAATTTGGCATTTGAAAATTTCTAACAATTTGTTTTTATTATTTAGAAAAGTTTAAAAATAAAAAAAAAAACAGCACACCTAAAAACAATGTTGGGTTTCAGCTAGCAAAAAGTAGCAGGGTCCATCACTCATTCTGTGTGTTTGGAGGCTGAATCATTGTGTCTCTGATATCGAAGGCTTCTATGAGCTCCTGGAGAAAGAAAAACAGTTGGAACAATAAACCATGATCAAAGACACAAAACAAGATTAAAGATTCTAGATTAAAGCGTGATTTATGGTTCTGCGGAGGCTCCATGCATAGCTTTCGCCGTAGCCTACGTAAGTGGCCTGAAGTTTATACTCGTGCGTTAGTGTGTGCATCGATCTCTTTAAGAGAATAGCAGGGCCGGCATGTGTGTGTGTGCGTGTGCGTGGGGAGTGTGTGGTAGAGCGAGTGAGAGAGTGACAGAGATTAGTTTCGGAGCGAGTACCGACTCTAGAGGCATAGTGGGAGAAACAAAGTGTCTCCCCTGTGCTGTCTGACCACAATGGGAAATCTGTAGCAGGAAAAGTTAACCCTCTCCTTGATTTCATGTTGTTTATGGAGAAGGAGAACCAGGAAATGAGTAGGGGGAAATGCAACGCTACCAAGCAACGGCAAGCTACGTGCGCCGCTGCGACGTGTAGTTACATTTTTCGAGAGGTGCATGTCAGGCTATGGCGTGGGGTCCCTGTCTCCACGTACCTACGTACGTAGCCACGGCGTCGATTTAAAGCGATAGTGCGTAGTTTCTGTCGTCCCCATGACGAATTCTAAGTAATGACAAAACTGTCGGCGTGTCCACATGATACAAGCCTTCCGTGATTGCGCACCGCCCCCACCGCCTTCACGCAGTTGCAAGTAGCCAAGGAGGACACGGAGGATAAAAAAAAAACATGGGACTCTTCAGAAGCGGTCATTATCTTCTATCGAGTTTCTGCGTGGGAAAGTCACCGGACGCCACAATCTTCTGAACATAGCCATACTGAGAAATACAGAGAGAGCTATATGGAGCTGATAGTCTTAATTAGCTTTGTAGCAACGATCATTAATATCAAAAAGTTACGCACTGAAGCTTTAACGCAGAAGCATAAATCACGCTTCAGTCCTCTATGTTCCGGCCAGACTTGCTAACCTTCCATATTTTTGGGCTGATAGAGACAATGCACTGTTTACGGCTGTACGATCCTCCAGCATCCACCTCTCCCTCCTCTACGGGCGCTGAGACACAAAAACACACAACACTGGTAAAATAACTGACCTAAGACATTTTCTTTATTATTGTTAAGTCTGAATAATACAACAAAATGTTACATCTTCTCACCTATGCAAGGCAATTTGTCATTATCCAAATACATCCGTGCCAACCCATCCTAAAAACACAAATAACATTGTTTATACCTGTTAACAGTCACTAGAGGACAAGCAACAAACACACAACAGCAAAGGCAGCTCACCCTGATGAGAAAAGACATGTGGAAAATGTTCTCCACTGTCCGGGAAAATGAGGTAGGGTCGATGACAAACTCATAATACGATATCGGTGATGTCGCTGCAGTAGGAACACAGACACGTGAGCAAATAATAATTACACAATGGTGAAATAGGTAATGTCCGTGAGGTCGGCTTTAAACTCACGATCATCTTGGTAATAACTCTTCAGGTATCCCAGGATCCTTTCCACCTCTTTCTCCGTCGCTTCTTGATGGGAGTCTTCCATTTTCTTCAGCTGACGGACAACATTAACATGATGCAGTAATTATCTGGGACATCAAAACCCTCTCAGACAAGATACCTTTCGAAAGATAATCGATTTTTTCGTAGGGTGATGGGAGGCTGCTAACATTTATATTTAAGGCCGTAGGGCTGCACGATATTTTGTTTCATCGTCTACATCGCGATGTGCGCATGCGCGATAGTCACATTGCAAGACGTTGCGATGTTGGCGCTACAACTTCTTTGCTGCTTGATAAAAAAGTAAACTTTAACCGTTCTTTTACATGATTGTTACCGGCCGACCCTTCTCCTTTAAGACAGGTAGCCATGTGGGCAACGTGTGTATGTGATGTAACGTTAGTCCGATGGGGTTTGTTATGGGAAGTGAGGCTCTCCGTGTGTAGAAAAGTACCGTAAGTGGAGCGGACACAGTAATGCACATCCTTTCCATGGGTAGTGAAGCTACAGTAGTTGTTTTTTTATGTCCACTGCAAAGACAAACTAAATCACCTGATTAATGCAACATAATCACGACATCTCCTGGCCATTTTTCAACGCAGAAAGCTGCTACCAGCCAGGCTAAAGCTAACATAGTTAGCCTAAAGAAACAAGGCGTCTGTCCCAAGCCAACTAACATTACGGTTCGGAGCCGCGACACCAATCTACAACAGCAGTCTGTGTATGATATAACGTCATTTACACTGATTTAAGTGTTTTTGGATACACAGTTTGCTGCTAGTGCGTGACATGCAGGCTCTGCATGCACAGCAAACCACCAATCACAATCTATGTTGATCAATTTATCAAACAACCAAAGCAGGCCCTGCTAGTCGACCATAACCTGAAATTTAGAGGAAGCAACGTGCATTCATTATTAATATCATTCACTTTAGCCTGGATTGATAGTATTATATGAATACAATGGTGTCATGTCAGTTAATCAGTGTATTTCTACCTAAATTCCACATCCAAAATCTCTTCAGAAGAGTAGTCACAGCGCTTACTTGCTTTGGTGTTTGTAAAGCATTAAAGTTCAAAAAACAATGGTTCACATTAGAAAAGTTCCTTTTTCATTTTTATTTTCTATGTAGATGCACTCCCCTACAAAATCACCCCAGTAGTCGAGAATGATTTATTATTTCCAAATAGAGCTATTTATGTCATCTTGTAAAAATGACTTTTACTGACTGTTTAATGACTGTCTTTTTTCATATCGCAATATATATTGCAGGAAAAAAAAATATCGCAATGTCAGTTTTTTCCAATATCGTGCAGCCCTAATTGAGGGTATCATGGACTATTTATTATCTGACACATTACTCACACTCGTAACTTCACATGCATGTAGATAACTGAAGCCTTGGAAGTGGAAGTTTAGGTACCTGAGTAGGCATTATCCTTTTGGCTTCCTTGCTAGGTGCCTTCCGTTGCCGTTCTATCCTTTGCTTTGGAGGAGGCGGCTCTGCATGGAATGAACCCATCCTGATGAAAAACAAAATCACAGGAATGAAAAAGTCAGACACAGATCTGTAATAGTGCTGAGGGACAGTAAAATACAAAAAAACTAGGAAAAATATGATAATGAACCTATAAATAATTAATAAACCGCGGCCCGCCACGGTAAAATTTCTGCCGCCATGGTATCAGAAATAGGGCAGACGCACAACAGGGTTTCCACTATGTACACCACGCACCGCCGCTCCTTCAGCTGTTTATGAAAAGTCATAAAGTCGTAATTACACGACTCTGCAGAGCTGTCTGCTCTACTGAACTCAAGCGAACTGTCATCCGCTCTCTCTCTCTCTCCCCTTTAGGGTGAGCAACTGGAACAGTGACATGACGTCATCACTCGCAAAGTCATGGCAACCAAATACAACAGGGCGAGTACTACTTGTCACTCAATCTTAGGCAAAGTGATAAACAGCGACGAAAGCCGCGACATGAAATCCTCACTCACGCGGGTCCCGTGAAATATGACCACTACAGTTTATTGGAAAATAGCATTGTGGACACTGAATTTGATGAATTTACTGTTTATCAGACCCCAGATGAGACAAGAAGCTAACGTTAGCGAACGCTGCGGTAACTGTTCCTCTGCCTTTGACTCCCCACTGCAGGAGACGCTGTATTCCTCCGACACGCTGTATTAACGTTACTGTTTTAAAACTGTTTTCCAGGTTAGTGGGGGTGCATACCACTCAAAACCAACATGAAAAACGTAGCTAATAACGTTCACTCTGCGTTTTGTTTTGTTGTTAAACTGTGTGTAAAATGAGTGGTGACGTTAAATCACCCTACAGTACCGTCTATTTGCTGGATGGTTTCCAGGTAACGGTCGGTAGCTAACATTAGCAGATAAGCACGTACTTTTTGAGGTAAGTTCATAATTGTATTTTGAGGTTGTACCAGAATAGGTTTACATGGTTTAATTTTCAAAAAACACCATATTTGTGTTGTATTGCACATTGCTGCAGCTCCTCTTTTCACCCTGTGTGTTGAGCTCTCTGTTTTAGCTACAGAGTGAGGCATCTCACTTCTGTTCCACCTTTGTTGGGAGTCGCACATGCGCAATACCCAGGTAAGGACTACCAGCCAGTCAGTAGCAGAGTATGAGGGCGAACCACACTAGCAGCTAGGTGAGCATTATAACGTGTGTTACAAAGTGACGCACGTTCGTCTCTGAAGTAAAGGCTGGACTGGAGCAGTTTGTGAACAGTGTTTTCTGTTGGAGATGGTAAGTCCCTTTGGGGTGGACTTTGGGCTTTTTCACTTTGTAAACCTATTGCATGCACAAAAAAGATATATGACACAAGACAGAAGTTGAATACACCTGTGCTTTTCCTACTATGACATGTCAACATGTCTGCAGTGAAAAAGGTCTATGTGTACTCCCTCCTGTGATTTCTTATTGTGGAATTCGATTAACGACAACATGTTGTTTTGTCATCATAAGCGGTTGTTCCAATAAGCAGGCAAACGCCCTGGCACCGACGACAACATGACAACGATAACATGCCGAGGCACTCACATGTAATGGAACGAGGGTGCCGTCCTGAAACAGCACTCTGCTCTCCTGGCCACTCGGTGCCAAGCATCCTGGGGCAAGTAGCCATCAACTGCACCGCCGTTCTGCTGCTCGTCCTCATCGTCTTCTAGTCGGTTGAGACCCATGAAGGACAGCTGTCAGCGAGAAGAAGAGAGATCCCCACATGACCACTGCCATGTGTGCTGCCTTGGTACTTGCATTACAAACATATTCAGTTTTTCTACATTGTTGTTACAAGTTTATCCTGGTGCTTTTTATGTCCTAGTTATGCTTTTTTTCTCCTTCCTTTTGTTAAGTCTCTTTCTGTGTTCTACAGTAAAGCACTGTGCATCAACTGTGTTGTGTTAAAAGGTAAAGCTGCGAGTGTCCTGTCTTTGTCCAAAACAGGACAGGAAATTGGCATTTAAGTGAGTTTTGTATAACAGCAGCAGCTGTCCCTAGTTAGAGTTAAGAGGTGCATAACACTGACACAAGATCTAAGACTGCAAACCATCTGCGAATGTTGTTATAACAATATAGCTGAGGCCTGTACTATAAAGCAAGATTTGGCGTTAACAAGGTAACTTCAGGTTCAACCCAGGGTTTTGTGTATCACGACGGTGGATCAGTTGTCACCGGGTTCAATCACCGTGGTAACTTATGCTGAACACCTAACCTGGTCGGAAGCAGGTTATGTTGGAGATTAGAGATCAACCGGTGTAAAAGCACCGCCTACTGCCCAATCAATACTCAATTGATAACGGCGTCACCGTTCTTAGAAGATCAGGTGGAGCTCGGTGCACACACAGACAGAGAGAGAGAGAGAGAGAGAGAGAGAGAGAGAGAGAGAGATGCGCTCAGAAAAGTTAAAACGTTTAGAGACCGACAACCCCGTTAACATTCCCTGATGGGTATCTTTATGAAATATACAGATTTTCAGCGGAGGGAATTACATATCTTTGTCAGCTTCCTGAGCCGTGTGTTGCCAATGCGACGCATCGGTTTGAATTATGTTTTCATATTTTTTTATTTGCTCTCCCGATGGCTTACCACTGCCAGGGTTGCAACTGAAATAATAGGCTACAGGAACGAAAGTTTATGGAAAGCACAAGTGTAATTACGGTCAGATTTTTGACAGCTTTCCTTTTTCGTTTTAGGAAGCAGTGACTGTATTGCGTTTTGCCTGTAAAACCGTGTCTGTGTTCTTCATATTTCTGTAGTATTATCGTTTGCTCTTCTTAAGTAAAATATGCGGCTCTGGTAGATGTTTGTGATTGGTCATGTAGAGCAAACACCGCCTCTTTTATGTGAACGCGCGCGTCACTGGATTGGGAAACCCTGGGTTGATTGAACTAGTTGTTAACCACCGTCGTGACACAGCTTATGCGGGACTGCGGTGGTTAGGTTAGGTGAAGCCGGGTAACTGAAATAAATCCAGGACATGTTGATCTTGATTCGTAGTACAGGCCTCTGGTGCATTAAATTTAGGTTGCACAGTTCAATATATTGATTTGACTGCTCTTTATTGACGTATCAGACTAATACAGGAGAAAAACCCTTCTGCCCAGTTTTAAATGAAATCATGACATGACAGCAAGTGTGATGCGCTTTTAAACCAAAGGAAGGGACATATTGTAACTGAAGTGTGAAATGCTGTAAAAAAGGAAAGTGGGCCATTTATTGGTTTACTTCATAAACCACTTCATACAAGGAACAGCACACTCGGCCACCTCACACACATTTTATGTATGCAGTTATGATGTGTATAAACAATAAACTCACTCACAAGATGCTCAGAAAAAGCAGTGGGATCGAAAGTAGTGCCCTCAGTGAACAGCTGGCTGGCTTTCTCATTTCCCAGGTCTGTGGCGACAACAAGGAGGTGGGCATCCAGAGCTGCTTCTCTCGGCTGCCGGACTGCCAGGGAACACAGTGAAAGCAAACTGACCAAAATATGTGGGGCTGCGTGAAGTCTATGATATGTGATTAAGGTATGACTTGTTACTCTGGATACTACAAATATACCATTCCACTGTATGTAAATGAGAAATTTAAAACAGGCAATTTAGAGTCACAAATTAACTAGTCTCGCTTTGCCAGACCATCGTCCACACGCTGCAGAGGAGGGTCTGGCTAGTCCACACAGGCGAAGCACTGCAACTTCTGCTACTTGGGCGGAGTGATTTGCTCGCAGCACCTGAGAAGCCCCGTGGTGAGGAGCAGAGAGTAACAACGGTGATTTTCAGGTGTTGCGCTAATCACTCTGCCCAAGTAGCAGCGCTTCGCCTTCCGAGAATATAGTTCCCAGTTTGTATACGGTTAGAAGATTGCTGTGTCTCATGTGACCTTGTTATTTGTACATACATATACACTATACAAATCACAACATGTAAATAGGAAAATGTTGGCGTTCTTTTGTCACTTATTGGGAGCAGTAGGCTAGTTGGAGCCGGTTACCTCCAGGATCTGTGCTAAGCTAGGCTAGCGGTGAGTGCGTCAGACAGAGTTACGACACGCACGGAGATGAGAAGGGTATGTATGGACTTATCTAACTCTGGGGGATACGGTGAATAAGCTAAAGTCCCAATAAGTTGGCGTGTTCCTTTAAACCAATCACAATCGTCTCACGGAGCCGCTGCAAAATAGCTTTGGGAAGGAACTTGTTTTGGTGTAACGTGTACGTTCAAAAGTTGGTTTAGTCGTGCGAGAGAAAACTCAGATTGGACAGATAGTCTAGCTAGCTGTCTGGATTTTAAAAGAGTTTAAAATTCCAACACAAAGAAAGTGGAAGGAAACGGACATTGGTGAAAAGACATGCATCTGGGGCACCGGAGCAATCCCGGAAGTGGAACATTGTGGATATAGACCCACAAAATTAACCTAACCTGCATGTGTTTGGACTATGGGATGAAACCAGAAACCCGAAACACAATCAGGCACTGGGAGAACATGCAACTTTGGATGCATATTTTTTTTAATGCAGACGCTAGTATTAAGATTTTGCTCTGCTTAAGAAAATGTATTTATTGTGTAATGCAACACTGTGGCTCCACACTTTCAGTTTGTGTCTGTGTGTCACATGTCTGTGGTTGTATCTCACACTTACCATCTTTAAAAAGTTTGACTGCCTCTTGTAAAACTTCTGTGAGCTTGTTGTTGGAGGGACTCAGCATATCTTCCCTATTCTCTAGAAGAAAAAAACACAAGGAAATACATCAAAGACGTGTCAACAACAACAAACAACAACAACGTCGGCTGACACCCCAACCTGCCTGTCCGTCTTACTTACGCGTCACTGTATTGATGAGGTCCCTGTACTTGCTCCGTATTTCTCTCCTGAGTCCCGGGTCATTGTCCTCGTCTTGCAGGTCAGGTGGGCCGATGGCCAAGCCACCGTCGTCCCCGTCACCTTGCTGTTGGGATCCTTTCCTTCGGCCAGCAGAACCATTCTGCCGGGGAGATTCCTCATCAGCACCGCCTCTGGTCCTCTTCATGTTTGACGTTAACGTTTGTCAGTCTGTGAAAGAGCTGTGTGTGTGTTGTGAGAGGGAAACACGACCAAATAAACGGAGTATGTTTCTGTTTTGGAATGCTATAGCCAATGAACTATCTTCTGAAAACAATTCTTGAAAAAAAAAAAAAAAAAAGACTATGAAGGCAATCTGATTCTGGATACGTTATCCTTATTCTGCGACGTGTAAACCAAACATAGCTGGTTTGGTGAAAGTTTAGCCAAAGACGTAAGGAAAAACAAGATAGAAATCCAATACTCTAGCTCACTTACAAGGTAGGTGGATCCGCGGCGCAAAATGTTTCAAGTGTCAGATTAAATAAAAAGTAGATTAACACAACGTGATTAATATAATGCATTCGAATTACCGGTGTCGTACCGCAGACGTGCTAAATGGGAACTAACCATAGTTTAGCTACTGCAAAACGATATAACTACTTAACACTGGCGTTACATTATATTTCTCAACGAAGCACAGCCTTGGTGTTACTGCAAATTGCATAGTAACGTTAGCTAGGTGGTAAACAACAACATACCAAAGCAGCTAAAATATACTTAAAAACCCAAACTCTGTTCGGCCATCAGTCAAACCAGAAGCAAACGTCTGCAGAACAGTGTTATGCCGAGTTTTGCCTGCCTGCCGAGAAATTCATCCGCACGGGAAAACTAGTGCATTTTAAAGCTAAATAGTTTAAAAACGATATAATCTTCTTTGTCAGCTTTAAATTCATTCAATTAATTCTTGTTTTATTAGACTCAGTAGTAACATTTCTCTGCTACCCGGGAGTTTGCATGCCTCGGCAGGCATGCAAAGCTCAGCACAACACCGGCGGCTAACGCAAACACGGAAGCACGGAGTAGTTCACAATCTCGTTTCAGTTGGTTGTGGTGGTTTAAATTCATCTTTGGTCTGAACAAACGTTAGCCGATGTTAGCTAGCTAGTAAAAACAGTTGTATTAGCATTAGCAACGTAGCTGAACGTTTAGACCTAGCTATCTCTCCTGTCTTAGCAAAGGTCACACTAAAAGTAAACTCAAAGCATGCTCTGGTTATTGTTAAACTAACGTTAGATTTATTCATTATTCTTGAGATAACATTAACATACCTGTGTAGCAAGAAGGCGCGTCAGGAGCAGTTCAGAAATGTTGACGATGATGAAGTTAGTTTCGTATTAACGTTACTTTCTTATCTGGGAGAAATGGAAACTCAAATAGAAACTCGCAAATGGAATATTCTATGCCTACTATAATATTAATAATGCAATTTTTTTTTTTTTTTTTAAAGTTACTTCTGCCTAATAAAAATACATAAAACAAAGAACATGCTTACGTCGATCATAATTATTATTATCTAATATAGAGATGGTCCAATACCATTTTTTGCTTACCGATACCGATTCTGATACCTGAATTTGCGTACCGGCCGATACCGAGTACTGATCCGATACCAGTGTGTCATATATTTTATTATGTTTTAACAACTGTATACTACTATCCCTGTATGGATGTGAAATTATTTCTATCTTTGTTCTCAGGTTAAACTCTTTGTGAAACATGAACAAACACAAACAATGAATGCCACAGAACTTTCTTTTATTATCCAGTTTGACAGTCAGTTATAACGGAAAAAGAACATAAATAAAATACTTTAACGTAGATTTTCTTTAGGGCTTTATTACGTGGCATCGGATCGGTGCATAAACTCCAGTACTTCCCGATACCGATACCAGCGTTTTAGGCAGTATCGGAGCAATCTCTAATATAATCCAACTAATAAGGCAGGAATCTCTGAGTCTGTCCAGCTAGCTAGCTGTCTTGCAAATGTCGTGACTGAAAACATGAAAGGTGTCACAGCTGTGTCAACCCCCATGCGCAAAGTAATAATAACAAAGAGGTCACTGTCTGCAGGCTGTATAAACATCTTCTTAAAATACACGTAATAGGTCCTAGTTAGTGCTTCAAAATAAAAACAAAAACAAATGTGGGGCAGACATAGCCTACCAGAGCTAAGTAATTGATTTTGATTGGCAGGCTGCCATACAGAACTGTCTATATCCTTACAATCGAATTTGCAGCTCTACTGTGGGCTAACATCCTTTCAATCATGCAAGCTTGTCGAGGTTTCAACATGGATGTATTAAGAGAATCAAATGTTCTCTCAATGTCTTGTTTATAAACGTCTGACGAATACGGAACTAACTTCAACAGCACCAGCCGTTAGGCTTTAGGGCGGCAGTCAAACAGACAGTCAAAAGACGTCAGCAGCGAGATTCATCCTTGGGTTACTCACCGGCAGATGGCGCGCTAAATAAGTAATAAGTAATTAAGTGTCTGGCGCTCGTTATTTTAACTTCATTGTTTTGTTGTCGGGGTAACCAGAAGCGTCTGGTTCTCATCCATGGTCTGGTCAAAGAATTTCTAATAGACCGGCTCTGGTCTGGTCCTGGGTCTTGGGTCGAACCAGTTTAACCTAGTATAGAGGATCTTTGTTACAGTCTGTTGACCAACACGACTTTATTTAAACGGCAAATTTTAGGTTACTGTTTTTGTTTTTCGAGATTTTGAAATTTTTATTTATTAAAACAAGTTAAAATGTGTACTTAAAAGTACAACGTTTCACGTGTTAGCCTATTGAATTGAGAACAGTTTAATTTAAAATAAAAAACTAACCCCATTAAAGTTAATTGATAGGCTATAAAAAAAACATTAGCCTATAAAAGTTGCTTAACTTTTTCCTGTTTGTCATTAGCTATGCCTATTCATTTGTATACACCTGTCATAGGCTACCCATGGATTCATACCCAGCCCTATGTTATTTTTTTTTTACTCAAATACGACATTGTAAGTGTTTCTAGTGGCAATGTGATTTCGACTAACATAGGCTACTTAAATGTTAGCTAATTAAGTCATTTGGCTGCAAGAAAAAAAGATCGAATCTAATACTTTACGTGTTCTTACAACGCTGTGTTTAAATGGTGCGTATGTTTAAATGGCGAGGGGAAACATTTCAAGCCTCTCTGTCTGTCAGTTACAGCTGAGCAGCTAATCCCTCCATGACCTATCCGTGCTGGGAAGCTGAACGAATAGCCTACGGTTCTCTTAATACATCCATGGGATGAGCACGGAAACAGAAACAGCAATTTTGAGCACCTGAAGTTAGCATTCATCCAGGTAGGCTAATTTAACTGTCGTTGTATTATGGGGGAGCCGAGGTCCACGTCTCCTGCGCCTCGTTTGGACCTGACCAACTTGAACTCGGCCGAAGCAAAGAGGAGTCGGTATGTTTTAACGAGTCCCCGCTCACTGGAGTCCTGTACACGACTCGGTGTCAAACCCGTTGCACTTCTGATTAAATCGCTAAACGAGTTGATTGCTGAGCAGCAAGACGTGCCCTTTGAGGCGATGAGAGCCATGCATGAATCCTACGAAAAGGAGAGAATGAAGCTTTTACAAATGTGCCGAGAAGAGAGGGAGAGGATTATCCGCGCGGCTGGGGACAGGTGGCCAGGCAGTAATAAAGTGTCAGGGCCTGACACCAAACTGAAAGGAACACTCCAGGGACAGACATCCAACGGAGTCCATCCCGTATGCAGATCTGTGCTTTAAAGGGAAATCTGCAAGCAGGTCCTCCTGTTCTCACAGAGACCCAGAGCAGAGCACAGTCTGCAGCTTCAGTCTGGGAGACCTCAGACACACCCCAGCTACTGAGATGAAACTGGAGAGGCTCACCAATGACATTAAAAGGGAGATGTGTGTGACAGTACCAGAGAGAGACCGCAAGATAGCAGCTCTCATGTTGGTGAAGCACCAGGAGGAGCAGGCTTCCCTGAAGCTCTGTCAGCAGGAGGAAAAGGAGCGGCAGGAGGCCCGCAGGCAGGAGGAGGCCCAGAGGGCTCAGGCAGAGAAAACGAGGAGGAAGAAGCTGATGCAGAGTATGCAACGCTGGCACGAGGAGCTGGAGGAGCGCCGGAGGCTGAGGGAGCGTCGGGAGACGGAGAAAGCGGGACAACATGAGCTGGAGGTGCTTCTGCAAGAAGACCGCTGGAGGAGGATGAAAGAGGAGGTGGAGGGACAACGCAGAGAAAAGATAGAGGCTGCACAGAAAGACGCTTGGGATCGCAAACGCTACCAGGAGAAGCTGCTGAGGGAGAAGGAGGAGATGGAGGAAAGAGAGCGAGAGAGGGAGAGACAGGTAGCAGCGGAGAAGGAGCAGAAGGCCAGGAGGAGCAAAGGGTGGCAGGAGAAAAAGGAGAGGAAGAGGCTGCAGGAGGAAAATAGTAGAGAGCTTCTACGACACATCCTGCTGAAACGCCAGGTAGAGCAACAGGTGGAGGAAGAGGGGGAACAGATGAGGAGCAAGCTGGAGAAGAAGCTGCAACACTTGTGCGAGAAACGTGCGCAGGCCGTAGAGGCCCGGCTGAGGGAGCAGAAGGAGCGGGCAGCCCACGAGGACGAGCAGATTCAGAGAGCGCAGCAGAGGGCCAAGCTGCAGAGCTTCCAGCAGCTCACACACAAAAAAATCCTGGTCCAGCTGAGCCAGCGGCGCATGGAGAGAGCCGCCCTGCACGCCTCGGCCCAGCAGAGGAACAGAGCTCAGCAGACACATCGACACAACGAACACAGGCAGCTGTGCCACCAGAGGCTGAGAGAGAGGATACAGAGAGAGGAGGAGGCGATGAGGAGGGTCAGAGAGAGCTGCATCTTCATGAAGGATTGGAGGAGGGAGAGGCTGCGGAGACAGCGGGAGCAAATACAGGAGGACGCGCACAGGCTGGCCCGGGCCTCCTTTCACATGAGGGAGAGAGTGAGACAGCAGACACACAGTCGGACCTTTGATCAGATGGCTCTGGAGGCTCAGCTGACTGCCTCCATGAGCCGCATCAAACTATGAAAGAAATGGTGAACTCTAGGGCTGGGTATTGTTCAAACAACTTGATACCGGTTCCTGAACGAGACTTTTTTGGACACCAATTTTATGAAATCCATCTTAACAAAAAGAAATGACAACATTACGGCACAAATCTTTTTTATTTATTTTTCAGCCTCTACTACGTGAGCCCTGTCTCTGTGCGTAATGTAGAGTTTTTCCTGCATACCTCTACAACATGTAACATTAGACAGCCAATCACAAGCATTATTAGATCTTGGTAGAAGAAAGCTGCATGCTTATTGGCTCACTGACACTGATGAGATTTACTCCTTATGTATTGAAATTTGGTATTGAATGACGAGGCGTTTTTCGATACTAAGGAGGCAATTTGGTCGGTGTCTAAAAAGAATCAGCTTCGGTACCCAGCCCTAGATAACTCCCATCCTGACTCCAGAAAGACATCAGCACCTCCTCTCATAGGCTTGACTACAGTTAAGGCATTCATTGACGCACTCACCCAGGGGTACTTAGACTAGGAGCTGCAGAAAAAAAGAAAGGAAAAAAAAAATCCTATCTGCAATCTAGAAATGTAGTGACGACGTCTCACCATATTGCCATGTCTCACTAGAAACATTTTTGCAATGTTTTCTATGTATAAAATAGGGCAGATTAAGCACAACTTTGAATTCAATTACAATATTAAAGCAGAACCATAGTTCCTGGACTCAAGTAGTATGACATTTGTGAATGTTGAGAATAGAAACATAACAGCTGTCACTGCTCCGGCACCTGATTTCAAATGTCCCTTCTGTTCTGGACCATAAGAAATGGAGTGTTTATAACTTCTTAGTATTTAAATGTTTTATAACATTTTAATAAATAAATCATACTTTACAGTGTAAAATGCCTTAATTACATTTTTTCCCCCATATCTGTATTCAACAATGGCATTGTTGTCTAGTTTGCAGTCGAATAAGCCATCATAACACGAGCAGACATGTTTTTATTTCACATAGACTTCTGCATACAGTATATGCTAAATAAGGAACTGAAAGAGAGATAACCCTAAATCTTAAAGTTAACTCTTAAAACATCTGAGATTGGAAGTACCCACTTTATAACCCCAGTTACGTACAATACCACCTGTTTCTGTGACTTGCCTATTATTCAACTGACGTAAAGGGCTGCTGGACGTCCTACATACGGTGGCTGATGTTCCACCTCACATCTAAGAGGGTTTCAATCAATCCATTTTTATTTGTCACATGAAATCGTCCGAGGTACAATTCCAGTGAAATCTAATCCTATCAGCTCCTTCTTAACTTTTGCACGATTCATAACAGAATGTGTGGAGAGGGGGCAGGGGGGCAGTTTGGCAGATGTACTGATAAAAACTCTCCTATTTTATTGCACATTGATAAACTGAAAATGAAAACCTGGTTCTGTTTTTGAGCTCCTGACTATACAAACAATGCATCCTAGCTCTCTTACAGTATCGGATTATTTGGTTGTTCCTGTAAATCTACTCAGTTACTGGGATTTTACCACTGAACATGTCATGTCCTCAACTTTTTAGTTTATTTGTCAGACAATGAAAGGGCATTGAGAAGGTGTATTGAATACAAACTTGGCAACAAATGGCGCTCTTCTTCATTCCTGGAATGGAAACTAGTCCACTAGCCATCAGATTCTTTATAGACACTGGAGAGCTCTTTTGATGCATAAACAATAGCTGGACTCAAAAGCAAGCTTCACTAAGACTTAACACAGCAAGGTAAAACTCTCTTTCAAGGCACATTTTGGCCATTCAGTCATTGTGCCATAAAGGTAGTGAACACTACATTATATGAGACAGACGTTTCTTTCTCAGTCATCATGCAGCCCGAGAGCCAGCACCATCGGGAGCCCGACCCCGAGGATCAGAGTGAGGCTCTCCAGGAGCCCCAGGTGGCGCTGATGGTGGGCCTCGGCTCCAGTGTGCGGCTGGAGGTCCGAGGGAGTTTGGCCCGTCCTGCTGCTGACCTCAGGAAGAACGTGCACTGTGGCCACGTAGAGGAAAGTCCCAGCTGAGAAGAGCATTCCCACACCTGTCGCACTGAGCTGGTTCTGAGATGAACTGCCAGACTGCAGACACAAACACATCAAATCAAATCATACCGAACCACTAGCTGAAACTGTATAATAAGCCACAAGATGGCTGATGTGTGCTTTCTTACAGCATGTAATATGAAGTAAGTGGGGATGGCAAGTACAGGTGCTGCAGCTGAAAAGGCCAGTAAATGCCCCTGAATGTACTTCTTTTCAAGGCCTGCATGCATCAGAAAGGAGACCAGACCAAAAGCTGCAGGTGCCTGAGAGATAAGTAAGATGGTCAGGTCTTATCATTTCTATTACAACTTGTTTGTGATTGGTACTACTGTATATTTCACTGAAATGCTCTGTCAGGGAATCTTACCTTGTGTAGGATCACAGCTAAAAATACTATCACTTGCACTGTCACTTGTCCCGTGGCTACAGCTGCTCCCACAGCGAATCCATCAGCTTTAAGCAAACAAAAGTCTTATTAATGGTCACAAATATTGACTTCTTCAGTTGTTCATTTTCTCTACAACATTAGATCAAACTAATGGATGAGTCTGGTTTTATACGTCTGTTTTTGCTGCGCTACATGCCAATTTTCCCACATTGGACAATAAAGTTGAAGCTTAAGCCTCCAGGACTCCCTATAGACTCAGAAAAAACGAGGTCATCTAAAACATAAAAGACTCAAACAGTGAAGGAATCACATGCTGAGTCACATGAGGAAATGAAAAACTCCAGTGCTGTGTGGCCTGGAACTCTGAGACATCTTGTGCCTCCTTCGGCAAACACAAGTCAATAGATACAGTACATGAAATGCTACATCAATACCTGCAGCATGAATAACCAGCCCCAAAGTGGCTGTGATGCCGACACTGTTAGGCAAACGAGTTGTTCGGCCTGAAATGAGACATTTACACATGTGGTGATAAATAAAAAGCTGTGTGTAGATTTCACATGAATGAAAATGAAAATGCCAACTTGCCACGCATGGAAAAGTAACTTCCAATCTGATCCACTACAAACATGAAGGTGAACCCGAAAGTTAAAGCCACCCCAATAAAGAACCGAGGTGGAGGGCCTCTCTCTGTGGAAGTTGCATTTCTATTGTTTTCACTGGCATTCAGACTGGATGGCACATCAGAGAATGAGGATGCTGCAGAGAGAAGATGAAGGACGGGAAGAGCTTTTGATCAAATCCACATAAAAGACGAAGCAGAGCAGCAATTAGCCTGCTCTCATCCCCATGCGCTTCATCACTCATCTCAAAGGGTTACAATCAAACACAGGTGTACATTCAGTGCGTGAGGATGGCGTGGATTAGGTGTGATCAGTTGGCAACTAGGCGTCTGCTCACCTCTCCATGACTCTTCCAGTAAGCCCACTCCTTCTGGGATGGTGATGGCCAGTGCTGTCCCACACAGGAGTCCTGCTCCCAGGATGGAGACAAACTGCAGGCTTTTCTGGGAATCAACACATGGTTCACAGCTGATCAGTAGGATGCTTCCCCACAGTGATGTATTTGACAGACATAACGAGCGATTTCTCAGATTTCCATAATAATAAGCAATTGCTGCTCATTCATAAGAGCTCCTTAAACAACATTATCTACGGTGTAAGTCATTGTAATGCAGCCGAAGGTATGCAGCCTGGCACACATAAAGAATAAACACTGCAGAATAAAATAAAGTTTGATTCAAACAATTGCGGCATCGTGACTAAATATTGAATGTTTGGAAAAGATGCTGGCTGAAGATTTGCAATCAGACACTTACCTCAGAGAGTCTGAACAACAGTGGAATGAATCCAAGTGCAAAACAACCTACAAACATCGCAACCGATATAAAAGTGACAGTCAACCCCCCGTCCATGACGACTTCTTCTTCACATTAGTGACTCAGTTGGCCGATATGCTACACTGAAAGCTGACAGATGGGTTCTCATGGTGTCGATGGATTTCATTGTTTTTGCATAATAAAAAGCATACGTGTTGCCTCTCCACGTCGTACCTCGGTCTCCCATTACACCACAGCAGCTCTTCCCTCTCAAGCAGCACCCAGTGTCGGACACTGAGAACTGCAACCCCCCGTCCCCATCAACAACACCTGTCCTCCAGTCATCTACCTCGATTCTTCAAAATATGGCCTTCAGGCATCCAACCTACAATTTAGTTGTCAGTGGTTCCCAACCTCGGGGTCGACATCCCCAGAAGGAATAGCTAGATAAATCCGAGGGGTCCTAAGATCGCAAACAACTAGAAAAAAAACATAGTTCTGCTACATTTTTAACATTACATTATTATTATTATTATTTTTACCTTTATAGCGAATTATTAGATGCTTTTACCTCTTTAGGTCTCTAAAAATACAATACAGAAAACAATCTATGGTTAAATTTATACCATTCATTCACCAATTCATGTGTTCACACTGGAGAAGTGACCAAATAGACAGATAGATGGCATGTATAAATATGGTCAATTATTGAGTGTGCCCTTTAGACACTGGTGACACACACACACACACACACACACACACACACACACACACATTTTAACCATTTATTTATGTCCACATGAAGAAAATCTTAGTACATCCATGGGACACACATATTACAGATGCATACAATACATACGCAAACTCGTGGACCAGTGGCATGCAGCAGGTCTTCACAATATCACTTAATAAGCACAATACTCAGTTCTTAAGGGTATAAATAGCAACGTCTCCGCCATTTGTGGCGGTTACAAATAATAGCAGATATGGCACAGTACTTTGCAAGTTGTTTAGCCCTCTTTGTGGCCATCCCAAGTTGTTGCAGCCCTCTTACTACCAATCTGTGTGTGTTAGGCTACAAAATATGAAAACGAGTAGTCTGCGCGCGCGCGCGCACACACACACACACACACGTTTTTTTTCTTTGTGAGGTTTGATTGGCAGTGACACTTGAAAGTCGCAGTTTGATATAAATCAAATGATGTTTCATTCTACTGTTTCAGTATGAAATTGCTTTAAGAAGTCACAAGCCAAAAAGTGAGTCTTTTTAACTTTTGCTGAACAGCAGTCACTGTGGCCACATTAGTAATTATAACGTCTTTGTTAACATTGAGTTATAAAGCAAACTGAGTAATGTCGGTTGTACAGCAACATCTATCAAAAATTGCTAACGTTATCAATCATAAGCTACTGGCCATAGTAAGTATGGCTGTAGCTACAAAATCCCTGAGTGGAGTGAATTGAACAGTAGTATGTGATATTCTTTGCGACAGCATTTCTTTGCTTTAAGTGACTATACCACGGGAAAGTTAAAAAGAAACTCTTATTGTCAACAAACTTGATTAAATACAGATTTATTGTTCAAAGAAATGGGGAAGGGGGGGTGATCGGGGTAGCACAGATATACACAGTATACATCTGTTTGTACAGACGGCCCTTTGGAAAGAATAACAACATGAGACGGTCAAATGCTGAGATCTGCTATTGTTACTCTTCCTATCTAGAAAAATGTAAAACTATAAAAGGCAAAGCACACAAAAACACATTCTAATTGTGCACAGTTCTGAGACGCAGAGACATTTTACTACCCCATTCTGAGTACATTGCAAAAACAAGCTGAGAACTTATTTTAGAAAGTGCTTGGCTGTTTAGAAAAACAATCCATTTATTTTCAACGAGTCCCACTGTCTCTGCAGATCTTACGAAGATAATCTAAAATAAAAGGATTCATCACGAGGATCCTAGACTTGGAATTGGAAAAGGCTGCCAGAAATCATTGCAACCATCAGACTGACAAATGTAGATCAAATGTAATGCCATGACATGGGACTGGAAGTTTTTATAATTTCTGGTTAGCGAGTGAACCATACTTTTGAAGCTATGTAAATACAGTGATTATATACCATTATTGTAGCCACTTTCAACTGAACAAAAGTTGTGGAATGAACCTACATTCAGTGTTTATACACTGGAGTTGTTAGACAAGATGAGATTTTTAAGTATCTTTCTCAGGGCTTGACAGTAGATGTTATTTTGACAGGACACATTCAGAGACATCTCATAGGTATAAAAATGAAGAGGTATAATAAAAAGAAAAAGAAAAATCACCTTATCATGACTAGAAGAGCACAAGACTCAATGGTGTCAAACAATTCTCTTGTTAATACCATAATAATATACCCATGGACAAATTCTGGAAAAGAGTTTAGGTTCACCATTGTCATTACACCCACAGGGGGTGTGCCCTTCTCAGCCAATCATATAAGTGAAAGTAATATTAGTGCACATTTCTCACAATGGTTCTCTGAGCAGCTGGATAATAAAAAAAATGTTTCTCCATATTATGGCCCAATAACAATAATTGGTCCATAGTGACAGACTGTAGTGGTACTTTGTCTGCAGCTCTTTGCCTTGCTTTACCAACAATCTTCTGTATGTTTAATGAGCAGCTCATAGTGTTGTCTAAGGAAGAAATGAAATGACAGAAACAAGAAGCTTTGATAAATCCTGAGTAACGTCATAACTGTGTGGGCACTTTGTTTCACATCATAATTTGTTACTTATGTGTTTTTAGTCTTCCCGATACCTGAAAAGAAGCCGCTTCATATGGCTGATCAGGAATCATAATAAACACTTAATCGGCACTACCTGCATGATGAAAATGGAGAGAACCTGGAAGAGGACTGAGTGATTAGATATAGATTAGCTCATTCGCAAAAAAATTCAGTAGCCATCTACATTGAATGCTAATTTCAAAATCTCTACATAAAGACGTAAACATATGGACAAAAAAAAAAAAAAAGATACAAATGAAAACAACAGATAGAGATAACCAGTCACAATGAGTATCGTATGGAGCTGAGCCAGAAAAACCCCAAAAGGCCTTTCTCTTCTCCATCCTCTGAGCAACACAAAAGGATCAGCAGGCTCCTGTCCTCCAGTCCTCCTGCAGCAGCCGTGCAAGGACTTCCCCCTACTGGGGGCAGCATCAGTAGCAGCAGTCCAACAGCAGTCCCAACAAAGGCTCAGAGACCGAACGCCAAAAAGATCATTATCAATGTAGTGTGCCAAGATATGAATTATCTTCTTCCACAGTTTAGGGATGTATCAAGCTCGATAGCATTTAAAAGTCAACGCCTACAAATAAATACCATGTCAAAAAGGCTATTTTACAAATCCAGAGTTTTGTAGCTGTACAGTGTCGAAGCGTCCAGGAGTGTTAGTAGCAATTCTTTTTCCTTCTTTGCGTTTTTTTGTTTAAGGCTTTCATGACATTGGAAGAACCATTTTGAGACCATCACATCTGCACGGACCGAGCCGTCTGGTGGTGTGGAAAACTCCCACCAGTTTATTCAGGGGAAGCAGTTAGTGCAGACAATTAGAGATGCTGGCAAAGGATTATAGGGAAATCCCTCCACCATTTAAACTTGAAGGCATGCTGTACTACAGTACCTTATTGAAACTCGAGCTTATAGGACAGGTTCTCTCTTTCAAGTGCAATAATGTTAAGGAAATACAGACAGAATATCACTCCCCTTATAAAACAGGAAAACTATTCTTCATTTGCGCATTAGTGTCTTTCTTTCATGGGTCCATGTGCAGTGTTTTGGGGTGTGCCTCAGCTATATCGGGGCAGAAGGATGTCGCTGCCCTTGCATTGTCAGGAGTCGATTCCCCTTTGCAGGAACACAGACAGAAGATGTGGTTTGGTGAGATCCAGTGAAAGAAATGCAGGAGTCTTTATCCAGTGAAAGAAATGCAGGAGTCTTTGAGCGACAATCCATTCGATACTTAGTAGACTGTGCTTATGTTAGTGTAAAGTCCCTCGATGGAGGTTGAGATGCTTTGGAGAACTGCTGGATCAGTTCCTAGTTTAATTCACATATTCAGTGCACTCCTCAAGTTAAACTTAGGGGATCTTTTTCTGTTCCAGACAGTATCAGTGCCGCACTTCATTATCAATGAGGCTGTCCTCACCAGACTGGAAGTCTTCATTCAGGCCATTTTCGACATTAATTATTTCCTCGTCCTGCGAGGACCCCTGGCCGTCGTCCTCGCCACTGCCTGAACCAGCCTCCTCTAAATTTGGGTCTTGAAGTACCTCAGCAATGTACATTTGCTGTAGGGGAGAAGATGAAATGAAATTGAATGTTAAAAGTCTGATACATATTACAGGTTTCAGGAGAAGTTCTCCTTCTGACAAAAGGTTGAGTCTATGGACATACGCACACTGAAAAACATAACTGAATATGTACAGATCCATTTAACTTTAAAAGGATTTTTTTTTTTAATTTTTTTTTTAACTCAAAGTTCCAAGTCCAAGGCTACGGTTGAGCAACAGATAAACTTTGCTATTGATGAAATCAACAACAAACCAAAAGCATACAATAAATGCCATTTCAGTTTATAAAAAACAAACAAGGTCCTTTTTTCATTTCAAAATATAGCTGAAGTTGGAAAAAAAAACATTGGAACCATTTGGTTTTGGTTATATCAGCAGGATAACTGTTGTATTTGTTTCCTGAGTTGTATGTCATTTCATTCATTTCATCCATTTGTATTGGATAGATCCATAAAAGGCAGCAGATTTTTTTTTTAGTTTTAATGTGTTTTGCATTTCTATATGGATGTGACTTTGTCCAGAAGTAGTGGTATCTATTTTTCCTCCTAATCATATACGATCTGGTACAACTGTTGGACTTTATCATCATGCCTTGACAAAGACCTTGTGGTCAAAACTTTGAATCAGTACTACAAGTGCGCATCACATTTTCCTTTGTTGTGGACCTTTGCCTCATGTTCAGCACCTACAAACTTTGACATTATGTCTAATCTCTTTCACCCGGTTTGACCTTGAGGCTCATACTGTTATAAAATAAACATGACTGAATACATACTGCTGCCTTGTTGGCGGAAGAAGTGCACACTGGACGCCCATTCTCCAACCCGTCCACGTCTTGGGTGTCAATCTAGGACAGAACACATGAATTTAACATAAGCAGCTGCATATAATACTGGTCTCAAATACTGGTGAATTTAGAAAACGTACCTTGTAGTTGTGAGCACTGAGATATTTAAAGTGTCCAAAGCAGACGTGAGAGAGGCAGATAATGATTGTGATGACCAAAACTATGAACGTGAACATGGATGTAGCAGCTGAAAACCCTGGGGGAGAGAACATGTAGGGACACTTGTTTATCAGGAGCATGTACTTTATAATGCTTCAGAGACTGTAAATACATATGGGCATTTGTTAGGAGATGAGTGGCCTGTAGATGGAGTCCTCATCTTACCAGAGCGAACAGTGGAGAAGAACAAAAGCCAAAAGAGACAGAGAATAGGAGCAGCCACCACTTGGTTGACCGCTCCAGAATGGATCTTTTTGTCCAGTTTGGATGGCAGATAGGCGTAGTACATGTTGTACCGGTCTGCTAGGTGCTTCAGCAGCATGTACATCAGCCCTGCACAGAGAAGGGAGACAAAACACTTAGTGGAACTAATCCAATTAGGGCTGCTGATAAGCTTCTGTATAAAGAACAGAGCAACTGAATGCTCCCTGCCCTCTGTATGTTTCTCCTGCAGTAATAATAAGCACACTATCTTGAGATGTGAAACAGCAGTAACCCCAGCAATGGTAATACATGACAGAACTCACCAAAGGGAACAATGATTGGGCAGGTGATGCTGTAGGTCATTACCACAGTGAAGACACACATTATCCAGGCATAAGCTGCCCCAAACTGGAACTCATAGGCTTGGTGCTATGAAGACACAATTACAGGATATTAAAATGAAAATCCAAAATCGTAATATCCTAATTTCAATATCTACATCACTTGAAGCCGATCAAGACAAAAAAAATAATATTTCCAATCCAGAGTTTATTATATGCTATTAATTATTAAACTAAACTAATTTATGGGTCATGGACCCATACAGTATGTCAACTTGGTAAGCAAGGGACACACTAACCTTCTTGACATTCCTCCTCTCTGCTACAGAACGAGCCAGGCAGAGGCGGATCATGTACATAAGTAGACCGGGAATCCTCAGCAGGTCCATGGCATTACCAATGAATGCTGACGCAATGACATAGTTCACAAAGAAGGCTCCATTGTCAGGAAGGAACACACACCTAAAGAGCAAAGAAAAAAGTCACTATCACTCAAAGACTGAAGTCAGACTCATATTGAAGTTTGAAAATGCATTATTCAATTATTATTATCCATAAAATAATAATTGAATCCATAAAATGATGCTACTTACTCAAATCTCACTTTAGCATCTGCCAAAAATCTTTTGTCAAAAAGCCAGCGGAAGAAAACATCCAAACTGCAAAAAAGATACAAGGAAGAGAAGGAATCCGATCAAATCTTTAGGCCGACAAAAATGAATTAATGTACAACTCTACATTTCATTGCGTATAAAAAAGCATCTTATACCTGCTGAGTCCTAGGGAGGGCAGCAACAGGACCATGAAGATCAAGAAAGTGTAGCATTTATGCATTGTGGTCCTGTTCTCTCCTGACCTGTAAGGCCAAAAGAAAAAGAAAATGGGAATAAAGACAATACGACTCTGAATATGCTCAATTATTGACTGCAGAAAGTGTAAACCATACCGGGTCCAGTGGGCTTCGAAGAAGGCAGAGTAGTAGACAATAGTAGGAAGTAAGGCGGAGAAGGACCACAGGAGGAGGGTGGGGAAGAACTGGGTGATGATTGGATTCTGGAGGACAGATCAGAGAGACATGGACATGTTGGGTCAAGAATTGAGAAGTGAATTCCTGTGCCTCTGCAAGAACATGCAGACTTGTGATGGCTTGGACTTAAACGCTCAGTACGGCAATTATGAGGATGCCCGAACTGACCGCACTCCAAAGTCATAAATGAAACCCTCACATTTAGGTACTCCACTGGTTTGGTAACATTGAACTTGTCCATTGTGGAGATGATGATGGCCGGGGTAGTGAGGAAGAAGAGGAGGAGGAAGAGGACAAGGTTGATGATCAAGCAGCGGATCCACCAAGAGAATCCTCCCACTGACAGATGCTCCCTGTGGGATGAAGGTTATGTAGCGGTTAGATTGACTCTGGGCGATGACCCGCGGTTATGGACACAGCTGGCCAGTAAACTGATACTGCAGAGTAAGAAAGTCTCTTCAAAGTAATATGAAATATGTTTTTTCAGCCCAGTTTGTGGACAGAATGTGTGCCCTGAATGTGTTCTTACCAGTAGACATTTTGGGGATCAGGAGCGTAGCTGACACTCCAGTTCTGTGTGTGGAGTTTGGCGCTGAATTGAGAGCTCTTGGGCTCCTGACGACACTGACAGCCCTGACACTTGCAAGCGTTAAAGTCTTTCAAGATTCTAAAAGAGACAGCCATCCAAACAAAGTACAGACATTGCAGTGGGTCAAGAGCTAAATCATTTGTAAAACCAATGTCACAGATAACACATTTACAAATTTCACCACATGTAAATGTACTTACATGGCAGTTATGGACTCGTTCTGGAAGGTGACAAACGCCATTCCTAAGGGCTTCCCGTTCACCTTTTCTCTCTCCTTCCTGTAGTCATCTTTCAATTGTGCCTCCAGCTTGGTATAGTAGCTTACTGCCTCTTCCTGTGAAGGACAAGGAAATCCAAGTCAGAGTCAGTGATTTTTGTTTTTAAGTCTCAGTTTAATCCTAATTGAGATTGCCGTAATAGTGACTATCACTTAATACACAAGGTCAACTGTGGGAGTAGCTCCTAATGTAGTTATATAAATATCATCAATCAATATGTCAGTAATGACTGCAACTTTGAAGTACAGCCAACAGTTTGCACAAGGAGCGTGACTTGCATGTAAAGTATGACTAATTAGACTAATGATGTAAAAAAAATATATGTTTGGTGGATTTTCTCGGAGCTGGTACACGGGTGTTACATTGCTTATACAATATTTTTCCAGCTTAGCCCCGATTCTCTACATTAATCTATAAGTGGACTTTAAAATCAGATAGATGGCTTCTTTATCTTCCCCTCAAAAATGCTATTCATATCAGCTTGCAAACACGTTTCAGGAGTGTGTTGTTTTGAGATATAGCTACAATACATCAGTCTGACCTGCTCACAGCCTTTGATGATGCAACAGCAAAGGTGTCCGCAGGGCTTTGGATTGATCATGGTGGTAATATGCTCCTTAGCCTGCAGGTCAAGGAAGAATTTCTTGCTGCGCTCGGTCTTCTTCCTGCATGCAAAGCGTCAGCTATGTCAGACTGAAGGACACCTTCACTAAATCAAGTTCATGTCCTGGAGCCAAGTTCATACTAACATGCTGTGAAAGGGCAAATACACACACTCACTCACTTATGGTTAAAACATTACGTAAACATTACCTTTCAAAGTTGAGATACATCAGCCTGGCCACATTGTAACAGATACGAGCTTCCAGTACAACGCAGGTTTCATACGCCTGCCTTTCAGGGAGGGAGAAAGTCAAAAACGGGATAAGTTTAAACATACAGCATAGGGTCGCAGGTCGGAACCGAACCCACGGTCACTGTGGCGAGGACTGAGCCTCTGTATATGGGCGCACTCTCTACCAGGTGAGCTACCCAGGAGCCCACAATCATACACATTCTTGACAACAGCAGCGTGTATTTACAGTAGATGACATAACTATCACATCACAATAACAAAGGCAAGTCACAAAAAGGGCATGAATGCAACAGCCACAATCAGTAAAAGGATTTCGTAATTTTTCTTTTTCACTGCAAGTTTCCTTTTTCTCAAGTATGAAGGCCTTTTTGATTTGATACTATTTGGCTGAGTAGGAGTTGAGCCAAACACCCCCTCCTCAGTCTTTGACTATCTTGACACATGACTTGCATGATCCTGCTCATCTGGCTTCTATTATGGACCATTACACTTATAGGCCTGTCATTGTCTGATCCCAGCCTTATGGGCCAGCACAAGACAGCTGCTTTTAACAAGGCATGGCTCTCATACACCTTAATACAGTTACTCCACAGCTCACTCCAAGTGTACCAATTTTAAAAGCAGACAGATTTTAAGAATTGTGAGACATTAACTGTGGAGCCCGGATACCAGTGATCCTGAAGAGTGCTTACTCAAAGTGTTGCTTTATCTCAGTCTCCTCTGCATATTTGGAGATTCCATTGACAAATAAAGTGCGTTTCACCTGCAGGGAAATGAAGACAGGAAAGTAATTAGCAACAGAATTCAGACCTGTGTGTGTGTGTGTGTGTGTGTACACAAGGAGTGTATGTAAACCATGCTACCCACCAGGTCATCTTCCTTGTAGTGCATCTTGGAGGTGTGCCGTCGCATGCTGTACACCGTCAGTAACAGGTAGAGAAATGCAAAGGTGGTGTGCAGCCACAGTAGTGCATTACTGAGGAAATAAAGGGCAAAAAGGTTAAGTGAAAGCATTAGAATGTAAAGACTCAAAATAAGGCTTCATAAGTACAGTGTGTGTGTATGTATGTATGTATGTATGTATGTATGTATGTATAAAGTTACGGTATAAGAATTACTCACTCTGCATCCAAATTTGCAATAGTGGTTCGCCCAAAACTATAGGCATTGTTTTCTGTAGAAAAAAGAAAAGAAAAAAGACAAGGTTGCAAAGTTTTGAAGGCGGTTTAAGTCATAAGAAAGAAAAATCACGGGGGCGGAATCAGGACGGATAAAAGGAGAAAAAGATGGAATCAAAAAAGAAAAAAAACAAACCAGCAAAGACAAATGTAATGGTGACAGGGGAGCCTCACATAGTCAAACATTGACAACTGAAAAAATTTAAAGAAATACACTTTTCTCACTTTTTTCAATTTCCTCAGATTCCCCGGTAGTAAATTCCCATTGACTCACCAAGTAGGTTTCCAGAGAAGTTAACAGGCAAGATGATGCCCACAGACAGCACGCCCACCACTACCAGCAGGCCAATGATGTGGCGCTGAAAGGACAAGTAATATACTGCATCCTCGCCACACTTCTCCCTTATCTCTTCATCCCTACACAGAGAACAGACAAATAAAGTCAACTGCTTAAGAGCAATTCAAAACAGAGAACATTTTCATATCCGGTTTATTCAGCGTTTCACCAATTTTTCTTATTTCCAATGTGCTGCGAGTAGGTTGACTCACTTGATGCGAAAGATGGCAGTTAGCCAGGAGCAAAAGCCCTAAAAAAAGAAGAGAGCAGAGAACTGAAGGTGTACCAGTTATTGCATGCAACACGCAGTATATCCTAGCTGAAAGGATACTCAATTTTGTCCTGTAAGAACAATGGCATACTTACTGTGTCTCTCTGATCAATGTCCACAGAGCTGGAAACTGAAGTGAGACGCTCATAGCGTTCTGGTGTATCTGATGTCAAGGCAGAGGCCACACTGTATGCAGAAAACACAACACATAGCATTTGCATGATGTTACACAACTACCTTACATCACCAGACCACATACCATAAGGGGGATGTTAGTTCTTTGTGTCTCATGACAGTGGGATTATCATCAGTATGGAAAAGTTGACAACACAAAACACAAGCCCTGAAATGGACTGTAGAGATTCACCCTTTTATCCTGTGCATGCTGGTCACAGGATTTGGGTTGGTTAACCAGTCAACCACAGGTATAATCTCTGCAGCCACATTTCATGCAGGATTAGGAGTCACTACTTTACACAGGTTGGGTACACCATCACTGTCAGAGGAAAGGTTGCGATAAAAAGTTAGAAGGCAAAGTTCTACAGAGAAGAACATTCACAGAGGAAACAGAAACCCAGTGATCATAAAGTGGCAGATTTATGGAATTTGTCCAGCAGAGCCACAGGTTCCGCTGGACAGAACACAGCATCAAGACTTGTTTGATATCCAGACTTGTTGACTGCACTCCCCTGGGAGGTCATGTCAATTTATACAGAACTGGGAAATATCAAGAGGACCCAGGCTCTGCTGGAATTCCAACATTGGTTCAGTGTTCATTACTACATGAAAGGATGACGTCACCCAGGACTCTAGGAGACCTCTAATGGAATGAGGAGAGAGCCTGCGGCTGAAATCCACCGTCAGTCCTCCTCCCGCACATTCCTGTGAGAAGTCAGAATGGCTCCTCTCCCCTCTATAGGACAGCATATACTGAAGCTGCACCATGTTAGGGCCTGTCTACCAACAACAACAAC
Organism: Sander vitreus; assembly: GCF_031162955.1. Lineage (NCBI taxonomy): Eukaryota > Metazoa > Chordata > Actinopteri > Perciformes > Percidae > Sander > Sander vitreus. The sequence continues at coordinate 12,248,292 of NC_135871.1, read as the reverse complement.
AGACCAAGGAAGCATTACCTTTCCCTGTAAGCATCCTGTCTGTGCAGCTCATGCGGCGCGCTCGCACAGAAGAAGCCCGTGCTTCATAAAGAGGTCAATACATAGATTAGCACACACAGATCTGATTAGGACAGTGAGAGAGGACAGGCACAACCAACAGCAGAAATACAAGAGTGACAAGAACAGTGAGAATAATTAGGCACTAGGAAACGCCTGGAGGAGGAGGGGGAAAAAACTAAACTATCTAAACCATAAAGAGTGGAAAAACAGGCTGAAACCCACGGCGGCCTGGGCAGAGTGGACAAGAGTTATGAGTTAGGTTAACTACAGAAAGGGAAAGAAGAGAAGAAAAAGGCGGTGAGTCTATGATATGGAGAGATAACATACTATTCCCGATCATCCAGGCGACTGTAACGTTGATCCATTCTTCTGGTGAAAAAAAGAAGCAAAGCCATTTAGCTTGGTGAAGAGGTAACGGCCCTGTTGGCCAGTGAGTGCTGGTTCAGAGGAAAACTGGGGAAGCATATTACAATACAGGCATACCAATGAAGGTTTCTATTCATTCTGGTATACATTTTACAGTCAAATAAATGCATTTATGGCCTATAGTATATTAACACTGTCATTCATTTTAGTTTAGCGTCACGGCTTATGTAGCTGGAGCAACAGGCACATCAACTGTAATAGTAATGTAATACCTTTTAATGATTAATCAAGCTTCCTAGTAAAGGTTACATTCACCTTTCAGATGTTACAAGAATTTAAAAGACAGACGCTGATCACAAGTCGACACAGTGTCATGAGACAACAAACTACATTTCCTGTCTGTTACAAGTGTCCCATGCGGCCACCCCCCTCCCAATCCTCCCACCATGCTGCAACCCCATTCTCTGCTCACATGCAGCTGCAAAAATAGTGAAGCTGCAACATCACACAAAAACAGCATGAGGATGTAGGTGATGGAGCACTGTGTCGTGTACTTTTCCAGGGTTCACAGTCAAAGAGGTCTGTATAGATGTCTGAGCTCCCTCTCTCCCTACTTGATCAGTCATCTTGTTTCACCTCATGGTTTAAAATGGTTTAAAAAGATTAAAAAGGAGCAGTGGAATCAGTCCTTGTTGACAGGCGCCTCTTTGGCTGCCTCCACAACGATTCGCATTATTCGATCAGTGGGCAGACATCAGTCTCAAATTATCCCAATATAACTGGCAGCATATCATCATATTATAAATACAGTCCAAGGACTGAGGATGGAGACAGTGGCTTTAGCAGCAGTCTGGCCTTCCTATCTCAAAGTGAACAAACCATGTCACAAGTGACAAATCGTGACAATGCCAGAGTGCATTACTGCCATTAGAAGGAAAAGCAGCTGACACTGACTTTCCGTCTGAAGTACTAACCTTGTGACGCCTGCTTCCGTCAGAAAACTAACTCCTCCCTCAGAACAAGAATACTAAATTCTTCAGTGTAAACTAGCATCCAGAATGAACAGCCACCAAGTGCCAAATACTGATAAAACTTGTCTCTGGCAGATGATCAATAAGGGTCACCAGACGGTAACATTTAAATGCTGACAAGGCTTTTGTCAGTATGTCCCTTTTAACCACCGTACACCTTCTGACTGCAGGCCAGTCATATCAATGCCCAACAATGGCTTTGTATCCAGCAGAGACATTAAGCAGTAGGTTTTTTGACTGCTTGGTACACTGGCTCTACAGAAAGATCTGTCTAATCCCTAGCAAGTGTTACATGCTTATTTCTCCTCAATTATCAAGATGTGGAACACTGCATTTGCCAAAATTATGTAAGAAAGGGAAGTACATTTCAAGTTAAAACCAAAAATATTAAAAACTGACTGACATTTGACTGAGGAAAAACGTACAATTAATTATTTTAGCTTTTCGTGGTTATTTAGGAAAGCACCCTTTACCAGAAAGTTAACTTTGGACAATGGCATGTACCAAATATGAACCATAAACCCCTGTGTAGTCGGCATTTGTTCGATGTATAAAGAAACGGTGATGTTAGCAAATCAAATTTCAACCATAGTTGATATATCAGTGCATGTTGGCATAGAACGCCTTGTTACTGGACCAATGTTTTCTAATTACCTGTCAGCGTCAGTCACCAGAGCGAGGCGCCCATAGTCCCATGCTACTTTTCTCAAGAAGGAGAACACAACCAGCAGCACCTAAAAGTACAAAACAAACAATGGCTGTAAACACCTCTAGTCCCTTTATTTACAATACAGAGAATACAAAAGTTACATAACTGCTTGGAGGTGTAAATCACATTCCTGGAAGTATTTTACTTCAATTCTGACAGTTGCGAAGAAAACACTGACAACAGGACTCACCAAGAAGCACATGAAGTCAAGGGCAAGGACAGTAGGCACCCCGCCGAAAGGCAGGCCCTGGAGCACTGTGCTGCTAATCCGGGCCGCGTAGCAGTAGGCCTTGGAGGTGGAATTGGGCGGCAGCGTCGTACAGCTCTCTGAATTGGGGCATCCTTGCGCCCCCCAGGTGGCCATTATTAATATCAACACTCGGTGCATTACTCACTGCAACATGTTGACAACCTGTAAAGAAGAGACAAAGGTCTTACAAAACTAAGTATGCAGATTATTACTATTGCATTCTAGCATAATTGGTCACACTGTATGTGTCTATCATGGAACCATTCTGAAGAGTAACTTCCCCAGAAATGGGGCAAAGCAGGAAATAACTGGAAAGCACACATCACATGAGACTCTACAGTAATGGTAACAAGGCAATTTAAATTTTCTGTCCTTTTCTACCGAGGCTGACATTTTTGTCTTGTCATTAGTCACACGCGGTTGCTTTTGACCACATGCACGCCAACTTAAACCCACGTTTCTAACCATTATACACTGTTCCTTATTTGTGGCCACTCTATGTGCAAATGACACATAGTAACCTTTGACTTGAATTCAAGGAAAATAACTGTAGTATTAAGTAAAAATGTATGCTCTGAGGTACAGAACAGGTGTTCAATGCCGACCACCAGTTTTCCCATCTCCATCCAGTTGACAGAAAGCAATACTGACATTCCACTGGAGACATGTTTCTAGCTGACTGGGAAATGTAAGTCCAATATTCACTTGCCTTTTACCTTATTCTGTCCCCCAACACCTGAAAAACATCTGGCTCTTTAGTTTGCAAGATGTTTAACTTTAGCAGTCACTGGTGTACTATTTGTTTTGTCTTAGGGTGCGTCCAGACCAAAGAACGCGATCCGGCGAGTTGCTGCAGGGTTGTGTGGCGGTGGGAGTGTCACTTAACTGGCCCATTTGCTTTACGCCATGTTGTTCTTTAACCCCCCAATGAAGCACAAGTAGACGTTATATTTCACAATTATTGTTTTCCTTCAGATTGTTTATAAATCCCAAGGGCTGCTGCGGGTTTTTCCGCCTCCCCCCTGCGGCCCCCACCGCAGCCTAAACGCACTACCCCCATTCAAAATAAATGAGAAGACTTGCGTTTTCGGCGGACCGCCTGACTGTATGTGAACGCAGCCTTAGGCAGGCAGCTTGTCTGAGCTTGTTTGATAGACACTGCTAAGTACAGTCATATATTGGGGTTGGATGAGAACAGTGACTCAGCCATACAGTCTGGTTGGGTTACAGGACCAAAACAATGAGCTAACATTTGAAGATAGTTGCTCAAAAGGTTGGAAACCCCCTTTCACATTACATTGGGTCATTTAACTGTCAATAGGTTAGGAGCAGGGTGCCAACCCCTGGTAAGTCAGGCTCAAGAGACGTGGCCTGTTACTTTACACATTTCCTTCCAGTCTCGGATTAATTTCAGTAAGAGACAACAAGCAGTTCACCTAACAAGCTACCTAAAGGCTGATGATGGGAAACATTGACAAAGCATGAATACTGCATGAGGCATAATAAGTCAGATGAGAAATGCATCTTGATAATATCATAATGATCCCAAAGCTAAAGCACCAGCCCCAATGATCTTGCAGTTTTTCCTCCTGACCTTAAGGATTCAGGCTGGTTGTAGAAGAATCCTAGAATAACTGTAAATCCAGATAGTCCTTTCTCCTGTCCTGGCACACAGCACCAATGAAATGTGTCACACTAGATATCCAGGCTTAAAAAGACTTCTTGGTGAGTCCTCCAAATCCTAAGGTCCACATTCATTGACTCAGACAGGGATGCTCTTGGTCAGAAAATGGATTAAATGACCATTTAAACTCACTAGCAAAGATGAGGGGAGGGGCAAAAAGTATTGCTTAGATAAAACACTAACCATCCAATCAATACCTGTAACAACATACGCTTTGGAAACAACCTATACAGTGACCCTGGACTTGCAAAACATAAGAAAGTTCCTACTTACTTGTGTGAACAGTGAAAGTCTGAGAAGAAGTGATACGAAAACGTTTTGTGTTGAGATGTTGAGACAAATAACCCAAAATCTGAAGGACCGTTGCCATCTTATAAAATGGTAACTATCCTGATCTACAGGCTATCACACTTAAAAGGAGGTTTCATATTTCACCCAATTTGAATAAACGAAGGGCTTGGAAAAAAAGCGCGTAGGTGTTCTGGCGAGTGTTGGAAAGTGTTTGCACAGTTGCACTGCGATACTTGTGCCCTTCGACCCACTATTACCAGCAGCATTCACGATGCTGCTCATCTGCCCTAACACTAACTCATTTATCCGCTCCCTGGAATGCTGTGACATCACTGAAGAGGGACGCAGCCAGAGCTCAACAATAAGCCGATAGAGACCGCAGGGTTCAAATGGACCGGGCTCAACCCAAAGAGGACACAACATACCCCCCTGTGCCTTCAACAACACTGCTGCACATCCGAGAACCATTGCCGCAGTTCAGACCATTTAACATTCAACACCTACATCTTGAAAAGGACTAAAGCACATTTCAAAATCAAGTTATTATAACACCTAAGTTATATAGGTTATTTATAGTACAGTAAGCAGGGTTTTTCCTGGCTCAAAATGGGCCTTTGGGGTAGGGGGGGGGGGACAATAAGCAGAGGGGGTTTGGGGGTCCTCCCCCAGGAAATGTTGAGCGTAAAAGACTTCAATTCCTGTCTTCTGATACATTTTTAGGCACCAATTGTAAAAATGGCTATATTTATGGCAAGGAAATCAAAAAATACGGTAACAATTCAAAATACAAAAAAAATAATGGAATATTATTATATTCAGTATTCCAGTAAGGGGGCTTCCACATCCGGGACACGGGCCCCTTGACCCCAAAGTCCAGTTGTTTGATAGTAGGCCTATGAACAGGGCGTATGTTTTTTTCCCCCAAGGAGCACGTTTTGCTCCCAAGTTGAAAAATGTAGGATTGACTTACATAGGCTACTGCTTTTACTGCTAATTTGTACAATAACACAATCATGTTATGGATACAAAACCTTATGAAGTGTAATGTTTTCTACATTATATTGATCAAAATATTATCAGTAATGTTGAGCCTACAGTGTAACGGACCACCACAGTTCATGCATACATACATACGTTTTTATAAGCTGTCGACCCGAAAAACTGAGCTTTTATGAAGACAAAAGTGGATACAGACATGAGGAATCAGCAGGGAGAATGGGGAGACAGTGGGATCCTGACACTAAACTGACGATATGTCTGACGTTACGCTTGCAGCAATAATTTCGTTACAAGTCAAATATCCAAATGTCAGTTTTAGGCTAACTATATATCTATAAGTTAAGCTAACACACGTAACGTGGACATCACATTTACAGGGGTGCTTGTTGGGATAGATCCCGTCTCTTCTGAATAGAGAAACACGATTCCAGATTAATATTTTTTTTTTGGGGGGGTGGGGGGTGACATGCAGCAAATGGCCACAGGTTGGAACCAATCCACCAGGCGATTTACCAGGGAACCCCGTAGAGCGCAACAGTCTCGCCCCTCCTCTGAGAGACCTTGGGTTCCGGAAGTAAATTTCCCATTCATTTCTCCCACTGACGTCTGGAAAAATCCGTACATAAAGAGGTTTAGACCATGCCTTTGGCTAACCAGCTACGACGTGACTCATAAGCATACAACATATAATTTCGACTGAAAAAACGAATGGAAGAAAATCCCCCAAAAAAAAAAAAATAGTTTCATTATCGAGCGAAGGAACTACTCATCCCATAAACCACCGCGCACCACTGAATAAAGGAAGCTACGTTACTTTAGCTAACAGCTAATTCGGCTAACCACTAGCTGAGACAGCATGTAATAACTTTAAAAAGACCCTCAAAATAAAACCTGAAAATAACCGTTAAACTATACAACAGCCGTTACGTCAGCTGTAGCCTGCTTTACCCAGTGTTTAGTTTGAGTTAACATTATTTTAGACTGAATCAAGCTGTCAGCTAGCGGTTAGCCAAATTAGCTGTTAGCTAAACTAATGTTAGCTTCCCGGTGGAGGCTAACGGCAGAAGCGTGGAACCGATCATGTTTCGTGCAGTGTCGTCAATCCTCGTAAAACAGGATTATCTTTTTGGGCATGCGCATGACGGATCGTGCAGGCAGCTCCCCCTCCTCCCCCTCCTCACCAGCATGAGTTCCACCAATCAGAGGCATCACTGTGGGATTGTGGGATTGTTCAGGAATGTGGGTAATGGAGTACTTATCCAAGACATCGTGAATAAAAAGACATTTATCTCAAAACAAGGTTGGTGCCACATGAACTTTTGGCATCTACGTATATGAGCATATACAATCGCTTAGTCATGTCGTAGCTGGTTTTAAGTCTACCATCGACGGTTACGGTTTTATGGCTTATACTTCAATTTGTCAATGGAGAAATTGCATTGTATTTTTACTTCCGGAACCTACGGTGGCCGACAGGGGCAAACGCCCTGCAACTTAAGAAAACGCACACAAATAGACAAAACGCAAGCAAATTAAGAAAACAACTTCATCAATTTGACAACACATGCGCAGCATTCAGCAAACGCGCTGCAAATGCACACAACACAACCAAATAGATAAACGTGCTGCAAATATGAAACGATGCAAAAAGAAAAGCACGCAAACCCAGAAAGCTGTTCCACTTAGCTGCTCCCTCTAGAGGTCTGGAGAACTTCCGTTGTGTAATCTGGATGCTGCGTTTTTTTGTTGTTTTCTGGGTTTGTGTGCTTTTCTTTTTGCATCGTTTCATATTTGCAGCGCGTTTATGTATTTGGTTGTATTGTGTGTATTTGCAGTGCGTTTATGTATTTGGTTGTATTGTGAGCATTTTTAGTGCGTTTGCTGAATGCTGCACATGTGTTGTCAAATTATGAAGTTGTTTTTCTTTTTGTATCGCTTCTTTTTTCGGGGTTTGCGTGCTTTTCTTTTGGCATCGTTTTTTTATTTGCAGTGCGTTTATGTATTTGGTTGTGTTGTGTGTATTTGCAGCGCGTTTGCTGAATGCTGCACGTGTTGTGAAATGAATGAAGTTGTTTTCTTAATTTGCTTGCGTTTTGTCCATTTGTGTGCGTTTTCTTAAGTTACAGGGCGTTTGCCCCTGTCGGCCACCGTAGGAACCCGCTTCCAGAACAAGTTAAAATTGTGCATGAGGTGGAGTTAGTCTCGAACAGCTGCGGACTTGTGTCGGTTGTGCGCATGCTCAAACAGTTCCAGGAAAGTGGCTACAATGCACTGAACATTGTGACTGACAAGCTACAAGTCTGCAGCTGCCTGTGTGCAACACGGAAAGTATGTCCTGGATGGGTAAACTGGGACTTTTGCCTACTTGTCGGTTAATGATCGGTTAACGAGGGTCGGCTATCGGTTAGGAAAAAAATAAATATCTAAATTGGCATCCCTACTCCTGAAAGTACAATTAATGCAGAACATTCCAGATTAAATAGTAAATGACATTAATAACCATAGTAGTCAGGAGAAACATTATCCCTCACATTTAACACCAAGTTGATGTTTTCCAAAATCAAATCAACTCCGCTGAGATTTGTAATCCGCTTTTAAAAATGCAAGATTACCAGTATATTAACTCTAAATTGTGAAGATTGTTAAAAACCTGTAGCTATAACCTACATATGAAGTTCGGGCAGCATGAAATCACATATTTGTCAGTGGTATGATTAAGCCCTGATTAAACAAGGGGTGCGTTTTGTGTATTTTGCAAATCCTATCTGCTATCCATTTTAATTCTATACCTTAATAAATCAAATTTTCTATGACTTTAGTGTAACCGTCAACATTGGAAACAAAAGTTTCAGACTAAAACTAATTTCGATTTTATTATAAATTTCAATACTTCTAGAACTATTTTTAACAGCACTGTGTGTGCATGACTCAGCAGCACAGAAATACTGTGCCACCTTTCCACCTGAGGCTAGTTGCTATGGTACCATCAGCCTGGCACGCATTCTCAAAATACAAATAAACAAAGGGGATGAAGGCAGTAGGGGAGAAAATCCCATGCTTGTCCATTTTAAACTCAATATAGAGTGAATCTGCTGTTTGCTCTACAGCTTAAGCAGGAAAAACAATGTGGTTTGTCTAATTGTCTGGGTTTTTTTTTTTTTTTCTAGTTAGACAAACCATATCAGAGATATGAATGCAAGCCGTTTTCCTGTTAAGTGTACCTCCCCCTTAATGCACAGAGAAATTGGCCTCTGAAACTGCACAACACTAGCCTAATGCTTTCCATCTACAATTAGCAACAGCACACAGTCATGACCTAGAGCATTTAAATATACAGTATGTGAGTCATTATTCCTTTAATCTTCATAAGTTACATATTTGAACAGCCTTTGTTCAATGCTTTAAAACAGTGGGTTATGAATTCGGATAGCAGTTGTCCAACACCGACTTGAGATCCTCCACCTTGCATTCCCAACTAAATAAAACCAAATTTAAAAGGGAGGGACACACACTAGGTGCCAACAGATTTACTGCTTTTGTTTAACTATTTTGCACTAGCCTAGCCAATAATCCAGATACTGCCCAGAAACCTTCAATGTTATGGTTATTTATGATTATGTGCCTGGTTACGGCAGACCAACCACTCCCTTAAAACAGAAAACTATCGTGTGGTCCCTGCAGGAAAGATATAAGCAACCTTTTGAAAGTTCCACTTCCACTAACAACTAAGATGTTCACTTATTGTCCAGCAAAAACAAAGACATCTCAGTGACAGATATTTACAGGTGTTGGTTGAAAACAATCCCCTCGTAAAGCGTTTGACAGAGAGCAGTGTTTCAACCAGTGTATTGCAAGCCTGGTGGCCCACCGGGCCTAAATTGCCCCCCACCAGGCCTAAGCCACTGGGATTTTTTTTTTTTTTTTAATGTTTTTTAAGACTTTTTTTTTTTTTTTTTTCTTCAAACTACAGATTTCTTTACGGCTCAGTTGAAAACTTGGACGTAGTCATATTTTTAAATCTCCAGTTAGCTTTTAGCACTGACTTAACGTAGGATAAGGTATGGAATTCTTATGGATAGCTTTCTTAAATTCTGAATTTCGCAATTCTGTCCATGATTCTGTGATCACAGAAGCTATTGGGCTCTACATTAATGCTGCCCTCAGTCTGTGACTGGCCCCAGCGGGGGCCTTGTCGAATAAAGGCCCAGACACACCGACCAGACTGCCGACCCTTGGCAGAAAAGGCAGTTGGACTGATCAGTCTCCCCGAGTTGGTCAAAAAAGTGCCTCAGAACACACCCAAGTGACGAGACGTAATACGTCTCAATAACAGCAGGCGGCGCTAATCTGTATTGTCGCCCAAAAATGAAAACCGGCAGCTGATTGGACGAACACGTCACGTGGGTCTGGTTTCTCCGGAAATTTCAAAGACAGACTGTCACGGCGGCTTGTTCAGAATACGATCTTACATTGTACTAAAATAACACCGAAACGTGTTTCTGAAAACATTTTAAGCGAGAAATAGGCCATGCAGTTGCTGAGACTGATTATTCTTTTGGAAGGCTTTTTATGTGGTTCATAGTGGGATTTGTAATATCGCGCCCCGAATAGAACGTTGAGGTTAAGACGACGTGAAAATACATTTATTAATCACATATTATTATGCTGTGTTAAAAAAAAATTCCATGACTTTTCCAAAACTTTCTGGGTCTTTTAATGTTTCCAAAACTTTTCCAGGCCTGGGATTTGCATTTTTCAAATTCCAAAACTTTTCCAGGTTTTTTCAAAACATATGAACCCTGAATGATAATGGTTATGGTCATGGTTATCCCTTTACAGGTTATGCACAAGGAGCACTTAAATGGACATTAACTGTCACGGCCAAGCTGTGAGTAGTCATCAGTCCATGATGAAGCCCATGTCAGTCAGTGTGACCCCATTTAACCTGTGGCTGTCAAGAAATTCTCTCATTGTTCAACTACTAGCACCATATAGCTAAGATGTGTTAAGAATTACTAATCTTATGCTGGTTATCTAAAAGATGTGATAGCGAACATACCAGGGACCTCCTCATGTATGTCCATTAGAATTATTTGATGCCTATTTATTCTAGTTATGTGAAGAAGAAAAAAAAAACATAAGAGAAATGTATTAGAAATATATTATGACATGTATTAAACATACTGTATGCAGATTCTAAGAGTTATAGATTTGTTATAGTGATTGTATCTACATTTGGACAGTTTTTGGCTAACATTCTGCCAAAATGTCCGTTCAACCACATATATGATTGTGTAAAATTTTCAGTTAATGTATTGGTGTAAAATCAAAGGCTAACTTCTAGCCTGTCTACCCTTTGCCCAACTCGGACACCCCTATCTCCCCCAAGCCCCCAAGAAGAGCGCCATGTGTTAAAGCCAACATGGGCTTAGCGGATAAGGGTGGTACTGCACCCCATGGCCCAGAAAGACTTGTCACATAGACTTTGCATGGCGAAAGAAACAACTATATTTCAGCGGATCATTTTTTGGGGGGTACATCAACTTACCAGCCCAAACACTTAAAAGGGTCCTTGTTTAAAACGTCACATTTTTAACATTTACTAGTAGCCAAATCCAGAATTATTAAACTAGGCATGATGAACACGCATAATGGACGCGAGCAGACTGCACTGGGCATGCTCATACGACTGTTCTCCCGAGGTCCTGTAGCTGTGATAATGGATAATGCTAACGCTAATGGTTGTAATTCACCATGTGTTCTATTAATACATCCATGGTATGTATGCTGTAAAGCCTGTAACGTGGACGAGAGATGAAGCCATTGATGTTATTAAGAGAAGCTCGGTTCACAAAACTGCAGGCTAACCGTAGGAGTTAGCACTAGCTAGTAGCTAGCTAGCTAGTAGCACGACATAATAACTACATCTCCTTCGTTGTCTAAATACATCCATCATTTATTCTAAGCATGTAAACGATCGGGAACAACGAAAACACAATGTTTAACGTTAGTGAATATTTTATACAATGAAACAGCGAGTTCATGAGTTCGCCACAGAGAGAAGCTCATGAACGAGCATGTTGCTAGGACAACTAGTGCGCATGTCCATTGTGACGTCATGGGCCAGTCAACCAAGGGGGTAAGCTTCGCTTCAGAGCTCGAACCGCCTATGGCGCCATTTGGATGCTACAAAACGATCACCCGACGTTAGCATTCCATTGACTGCCATTCATTTTGACGTCACTTTGACAGTGAATAACTTTACATCTGAAACATTTAAAGACTTTATTTGTCCATTGTTTATTTCTAAAGAAACACGACAATGTATAAAAGGCTCCATTACCTTGTACCTCACGTTACGGCTGCGGCCATGACTGACAGCTGTAGTCACGAGGACCCACAATATCTCGCAAATTCACGTAGAATAGAACCACAAAACCAACAACAGTTTGTTTCCATCCAGAGGAGTAGAGGGGAAACAACTTTGTGCTGTGTTTTCAAGGTGTAGTGCAGGGAAATATGATCCACCGTGAGCACGGTATATTATATTTTGAAAATTAACCAGATTTTTATTTTGTTTCTGTGCTCGACTTCCTGTCCCGCACTATCTGCCGTGTGCTGAATTGCTGCGGAGCTCTCCGGCGTCCGGCAAAAATAGAAGCTCTGCGTATCTGTATCCAGTTCTCTTAATACATCCATGATCTCCCCGCTGTAAAAACTCTCTGGGCTCTGCTGGTTTTTCAGGGGCATTACCGTATTATAATATCGGCCAAATTAACATCCATGTTGTCAACAGATCCAGGACCCTACTTCAGTCCTTCACAATAAAATGGCATTCTTCAACAAATCCAAATTATGCAGTAAAAGCTCAGTAAAAGCATTGTTACTGCTTTCTCTCATCAACGTCACTTTCAAATACTAATTAGACATGTAAATGTCCATGTAACTTCACACACAGATTCTTAGATGTATATAAATTAATCTTTTTGCACTTTGGTGGTGATGATCACCCATAAAAAGCACTGCAAATAGACCGAAAACTGTGTCAGAACATGTGTGTCTGGATATGGCCAATAACCTTGAACCTGTCTGAGCACTGACACAGAGACGCTAGATTAGAATGTAATCTATAAACTATTACCGATTTAAAAATGAATATATTATTCGTTGAACTATGAAGCCTTTGGAAAAAGAAAAAAAAAAAAAAGAAAAAAAAGAAAAAAAGTCATGATCATTTAAATGAATGAATCTAAAAAGTTTTCGCACAGCCCCTAGCAGAGTGCCACGGACCCATGGGGGTCCCCGGACCACACTTTGAGAATCAATGTTCTAGTTTCCTTACAGTACGTCCATGCACAAGCTATCTCACAACAGCAGAGAGCCAAGCCTTTCGAGAGTATTAGAACAATATTAAGACATCTCGCTACGATCTATTTTACCATGAGACGTAGAATATGAACGGTGACTAAACAACAAAACAAACATCTAGCTAAGTGCCTGATGACGAGGACCAGCAGGCGAACTTAATCTACGGCTCGAGTGTTGCAACCTATAAAATAATAATCAATGTCTCAGTTACCTATTTTAAAACAAAACATGCACACTCACTTTCTAACCAATTTTTGTGTTTAATAGCCCTAACTTAGATCAATTACAGAAATTAGCCCACATTACCACTGTTGCTGGAGCTCGTTAACGCTAATGTTAAACGTGTTTACTCGTTTATTGTTCTGACAGCAATTATTAAGTTTCACAGCGAAGTAGCAAACGATTAGCTGCCGCAACTGTAGGAAACAACCAAACACGTTTTGTAATACAGAGTTAATAGATAAGAAAAACAACTTACCTTGCTATGATACGCAGCAGGGTCAGAAAGTAACACAATTGGCTAATGTGAGCTAACAGTCGCTAACTTAGCCCCTCGATGTAACGTTAGCAAATAACAGGTGGAGGCTATTTAACGGCAGTCTGCTAATTTCCGGATATATATTGATTTCGTTCAATCTCCCTGGCCACAACACTAAAGCAGACCAAATGGAGTTAGTCAGTCAAACGGTCTAGCTGTTAGTAATGATAAACAAGTCTCAGCTGCTACGGTTGCCTGTCAGCCAGTTGAACAACTATCGCTAACCCAACCAGTCCAACGCTACGGGAGGAGGCGAGTCAGGTTTTCGTGACGTAAGTAGAGGTAGATCCTATAGAGACGATGATCGGTGCGTCTTCATTGTTTAGCATCTATAGTCTCGTATTTCTATGTGCTCCACAGCGCGTTTCTATGACGCACAAAAAAGTAAAAAACAAGCTAACTGGGGCCTGTAGCCGCTTTTGCGGTTTCTTCAGGTACTCTAGCGTTAGTTTATACGAGCACAAAAGGTTGAATTTAACACCATTCATCAAACCAAGGCGCATCTTCTTATTCGCAGTGAGTATTCATTAATTAAATTCTAATGCATGTTGTGTTTATCAGCTAGCTCCACTGTCGGTCGCGTGTTGTTGACGCTACGCTTTTGACATTGGCATGGAGCGTGATAGAAGGGTAACGTTAACATAAGTTATTTTAATCTTAAAAATTGACGATTTTTAATACAATAATTAATGTATGTGTGTATTCGGCGCAAAGACTCGAAACCTAAAAAGATTCTGCTTAGTTAGTAGGACTTGTTCGTCCACCATGTGATGTGATAGTCAGCTAAATGCTAGCGATATGATGAGCAAACCCTTGAGCTTATTAGCTAGTTAGCTGCTAACCATATAACTTCTCTTTCTAGCTGACACAGTATTCGCTGTAATTATGGCTTTCCCCCTGCTTTCAAAATCTCTAACTGGGCTCCTTGTAGAGTCATCGTCAATAATTCACCAGAGGACCTTTAGGTAAGAGGTTTTTCTTGTCATTTTTTTTTTTTAAAGTTCGTATTGTGACAGTGAGGATTTATTTAAGTTGTTAAATCAACTAAGATCAATTAAAACCACAGTCACTAATAGAGCAACACGCTTCATTTATTATAGTCTCCCTTTAAAATGTTGTTTGACGTTTTCCATCCACATGGTTATTAATGTCCCTTTATACCAGTGAAGTCACTGTGGATAGTTCCCTTGACTTCTTTCAGTCCTGTGGTTTCAGGGCAGAGCTGTAGCAAGGCTATTAAAAATAGTGTGGTTAGATATTAAAGCTGTGGACTGAAGCCAAATTATTTTATCACTACAACGTGTGTGTGTGTGTGTGTGTGTGTGTGTGTGTGTGTGTGTGTCTTTCTCCACCCATGGCATATAATACAATTTGATTTCCCGATTTAACCTTATTACACACGTTGTTCGCTGCTTTTAGAGCAGCATTAGCATTTGTATCCATATGACATGAGCTCCAAAAACTAATGTTCAGCTTGTGGATCAATTTTTGCTTTAAACTTTGCTCCCATAGAAAAGTTAATTTCTTGCATGACTGCTGACTTAGGGACGGCTGTAATCCTCAACCAATTTACATTTTGTCTCGTCAGTGTATCTGCTGTTGCGGCAGCCATTCAAAAGATGACAAGAGTGCGTGTAGTGGACAACAGCTCTCTTGGAAATACACCATATCACCGACCCCCAAGAGTGATCCATGTCTACACCAAGAATGGTGTAGGAAAAGTTGGTGACAAAGTGTTGCTTGCCATTAAAGGACAGAAGAAGAAAGCGCTCATCGTTGGACACAAGATGCCTGGAGAACGCATGAGTCCGCGCTTTGATTCGAACAATGTTGTTCTGATTGAGGACAATGGAAACCCTACAGGAACAAGGATTAAGGTCCCTATACCCACACATCTACGTAAAGTAGATGGAGATTACGCCAAAGTCCTAGCAATTGCTAGTTCATTTGTTTAATAACAGCATTCTGTACTGTGATTGAGATATATTGTATATCTGCTTGACTTGGGGTATATCAACATTTTGTGCTTGTATGTTCTTGTCTTCAGTAAACTTTAAAAAGTAACACATACCCAGTCACAATTGTCTCTATACAGAATCCTGTTAATGTATGTAATAGAATCAAACCTTTGTCAACATGTTTGGCATTGTACAGAGGCCTCTCTGTGCTTACAATAAATATAACTTTTAGCTTTAAGGCATAGCATAGGAGCTTCTTGGACAGTTTGAGCAGGCAAATGTGGGTCAAACTCATGTTATTATGAACACAATAAACAAAGCATGAGCCGTGAAGGAAATATTTATTGAAGGCACGACATACACATTTACAACACAAAACACGTGACGGGCATATTTTAATAGCTGTTTATAACATCATAGTGTCATGTATAAGGCATTTAGTATCGTGATCCCTGTAAATGTTACTTGAGTGGGCTGAAATACAGTATTTCTCACTAATGTGAGGAGACTTCAGCTTCCTTAAACCAAAATCTCAGTGCAAAATAAAAAATCAAGTAAAACTAACAAAGGTCAGCTGCTTAACTTCAACTAAATACAAATATTTGTGTAATAAATAAAACAGGCTAAACTTCAGTTTCAACTGCTAAAAAACACATTGACATTAGAGCAGGTCTGTACTGCCATCTACAGGTTTAAAAATGAAACTACCAAATTAACACTGAGGTGATCATCAAAATGGAAACATACGTGCAGAATGATTAAGAGAAACTATAAGACCGCTTAAAGCATTACCAGACTTCTTCAGATGTCTTCCTCTATGTTTTGTGTTTTTTAGCAAACCAGCCTTTAGTGAGATTTTGAAATAATGAGGCCAGTGAAATGATTGTTAGTATCAGTTGACATTCATACAGACAGTAAAACTAAAATGTAGAAATCAACATAAAATGCACATTACTGCGAGTGATTTTTATCATGCACAGACTCATGCTGTTTTTACAGAGATGACAGATCTATGGGGCACAGTGAATGCTTAATGTGGGTTTGCATAGTTGCTCAAATTCGACCGGGAGACACTTGGCTTGGTTGGACTTTGGTTTCCCGTTATACGCATGTTGTACTACGTTATGTACACTGAGGTGGGATGTGTTAAAGGATCAACAGGTCGCTAAAGCGGAGGGGTCTTTAGTTCTCTGGCTTCATGGCAATCTGCAGGCAAGCACTTTGCTCTACAACCTCCTCCAGTACTCTTCAACCACACATTGTCACGTAGAGCCACTAGCAAAATGAGAAATAAGGTTAGATGAACAGAAAAGATTGACAAAATGTATTGAGATGTTTTTGTTAAACAGAACTCACCTCGTTGATGTTCATCTCAGCCTCTCCTGATCCCTCCTTGTCGAACAGCTGGAAAGACCCTGGTAAAGTTTTCACAATTTGTCAATGGTGTTGTAATTCTCACTGCATTAATACGTCATAGTCTGCAAACATACAGTATACGTTTAGAACAACATCTATTAACAATAATACTCACTAAACATGGCTTCAAGCTTGACCAAGCAGCAGATAAAGTTGTCAAAGTCAATCATCTCGTTCTCTGCATACCGGGCTACCAGAATCTGGTTCAGTCTGTTATTCAGTTTAAAACCTACACAGGAAGAAAGGGTTACATTTCTCATCTGTGACTGTGTGTATAGTAAACAATTGTGGAAATGATCATCAAGAGCATTATACCTGCTGCCTCCACAGCAAGACGCATCTCATATGAGCTCATGGCCCCTGACTTGTCGAGGTCAAAATCCCTAAAAATGACCTGGGAGACGGAGACAAAGATGTAAATAGAAATACAGAGAATCTAAATGTAAAAACTGCTCCTTTGGCTTCGTCATTATTTTTATTCATTCTCACCAGCCACTTTCGGATCTTGTTCCAGAGGATCTGAAACTCCACCAGCCCTAAACGGGCACTACCATCTTTCTGGTAAACACAGCGTCAAGGGTTGGAACTACACACAAACACTAGCCTGCTAAATGCATGATTTATTGTTTGTTTCTGATAAATAAAAATAAAAAAACAATGTAATGAAGTTCCAAGATCCATTCCTGCCTGATAACTCATGAGGATACATCCATCAGGTTGACCATGGTCCTGCATGATTCCACACTGAAGCCATCAGTCTTCAGATCTTTGTCTGCAAAAAAAACCCCACTCATCTGGTCAACAAAGGCACAGTTGCACAGAGACTTGTAAGAAAGCCAATCCAGGAAATGGATGGTGTACAGTGGAATGTAATACAGTAGTGATGCATGTATTACTAATATGTACATTTTCTAGTGGCTATGAATTGTTAAAAAATAGACATAAAACTCACGGCGGGAGAGGACTCGGTTTAGAATGGTCCGAAGCTCCTGAATAGAAATCTCCATGTCCTGAAAAAAGAATTTGCAAGACTTTAATAGAAGAAGAAGAAGAACAACAACAACAACAACAACAACAGCAACAACAACAACAACTTGTCTTCACCATAACAAAGGTGATACCATTTTGGATGTTTAAAGCTTTAAAGATATTATCTAAAATACCACTAAAAATACAAATGCAACCAACGATGCTCAACAGTGAGACAGATCTGTTTTTTTTCAGAATTTACCTCTCCTGCTAGCTGGGCGAACATGGACTTAAAAGAGTCATCAATGTCGTCTTCACTTATTTCATCCTGTAGGAAACCACAAATATAGAGGCATTGGTTTATAATCAGGGTCCTAGTTATTTTTCATTCATACGGTATAGTACGTAACGTTTTCGTTTTTTTCTCGCCGATACGTACATCTTCTCCTAAATCGGCAGAGATTTCTTCATCCAGTTCTCTGCAATGGACAAAAACATTTTAGCATGGGGTTTACATTTATACACATTACAAACACATAAACGGACATTAAAATCACATGCAAAAGACACATACTCTGTTTCTGATTGTTTCTCAGTGAAGACTCTCAGGACAAAGTCAGCCTCCTTACTGGGTTCAAAGGTGGAGGGGACGACGAGGTACTCTCCAGGGGGCAGACGAAGCCGTGTGCTCACCTCTCGCAGGTTGATGAAGGTCTCAGAGCGAGCGCACGATGAATGTTTCAAAAAGAAATCTTTCTTCAAATGGACGTTCTGGCAGCCTCTGTACTAAGGGCAGTCGGAAACAATACATGGGTTGAGATGCATTTGCGTGTTTTTAGGAATTTAGGTTTTTAGGAATGTTAATTGAAATCACATATACCTTACACTACTGCCAACCATTTCACAAAGCATAACAGTTAATTTGTTTAACTTCTAACTGCATTTACTGAAAACTAACTTTCATATTGGATGGAAATTACAAATAGGTCATCCATTACAATGAACATCAAGTCTGCTTTCTTATGATTTTTTGATGATGCAGTTAAATATTGTGGATTGAATATCTCAATCAAGTTGCAAATGTGTGATTTTCATGAAATGAATGCGATGAACACGATGCGCAGAGACCAGTGGCTACTTGGGAAAATGCTTTTTAAAACTAACATGATCAGCAGTACTGTAAAATATACATCATTCATAGTAAATGGGCTAAAACCTGACAAATCACCAGTATAGTTATTATCAAAAATGCTTTGGTTAAATAAATAGTGGTAGTAAGTGATGCTCTGCCTACCTCTTCTGGAATCTGCATAAAAGAAGATAAGGGGGGGGAAACAACAATGAGCTGAGGCAAACTTTAAAAACAATAAATAATGTAATGTAACTATGAGAAGGGCAAAGGGACAATACTGATTTTGCATCTCTGTTCTCACCTCATAAAGAGCAAAGCCAATGGTGTGCATATCCTGACCATGGCGCCGATACCTGCGGCGGTCCTTCTGCATGAGAGCTACTAAAAAACTGCACGCCACCTCATCATCCTCCGGGTCATCATCCTCCTCCAGCAACGTGATCTTGTACTGGGGATTGATCCAAAACGTGTCTACACAGATGGTGAATTTGCGTCAGCCTGTTTCATAGTCTATGTCTTATCTATGTCCGTTTATAAAGGTTTCTACAGGCTTCAGCAAGTCAAATGAAAGACTTTTTTTAAGACCATTATGAATGAAATTTAAGACCTATATCACAATTCCCCGATTTCCTCAATGGCATTATAGGACTGGTGTCTAGATTGGCTGCAATATAAGTTGCATGTTGGGTTCATTTGAAGTCGTCATACAGCAAATTATATTTGGACTAGCGACAGAAAGAACTACAACACCACAGAATCTTTTTTTTTTTTTACATTCTGAAGAGCTGCGGGAACAATCAATGAGCATTAGAGGTAGTGTTACCTTTTTAATTAAGACCTAGAACACAATACTTAATACGAATTTAAAGTGCTCATATTATGCTTTTTGGATTTTCCCCTTTCCTTTATTGTGTTATATATCTTTTTTGTGCATGTTATAGGTTTACAAAGTGAAATAGCCTAAAGTCCACCCCAAAGGGACTTACCATCTCCAACAGAAAACACTGTTCACAAACTGCTCCAAACAGCTCTATTGTAGTCCAGCCTTTACTTCCGTGACGAACGTGCATCACTTTGTAACACACGTTATAATGCTCGCCTAGCTGCTAGCGTGGCTCACCCTCATACTCTGCTTCTGACTGGCTGGTAGTGCTTACCTATGTACTTCGCATGTACAAATCCCAACAAAGATGGAACAGAAGTGAGATGCCTCACTCTGTAGCTAAAACAGAGAGCTCAACACACAGGGTGAAAAGAGGAGCTGCAGCAATGTGCAGTACAACAAATATATGGTGTTTTTTGAAAATTAAACCATGAAAACCTATTCTGGTACAACCTCTAAATACAATTAGGAACCTGAGAATGAGCATAATATGAGCACTTTAAGACTTTTTAAGGTCTAAAATTTTGATTTTGAAATCTTAAGACTTTTTAAGACCCCCCAAAAACCCTTCTTTATAGACTTTGATGAATGAAAGGCATCCTGTGTGACCATACGGTTGGGACTCACTGGCATGGTTCCTGCAGCCTCCAGCGGTGCTGCCTCTCCTCCATGCACCGTAGAACTTCATGGTGTTCCAATGGCCGAGACTGTCTTCACTTAGAGCATCAGGAGTCAAGTTACAGATCTCTAGCCGAGAAAACTGCCTCTTGAATTCACTGAATGACATCCTGGAAGATTAAAATGTACTTTTTGGTCAGAAACCTAAATGCAACTTTTATTAAAGAATAGTTTGGGGAAATAATTTCATTCGCTTTCTTGCCAAGAGTGAGATGAGAACATCAACACCACTCTGCTATCAATCTTTTCATGTAACTCTCTGCAAGAAAGTGAATAAGCATAGTCCTATTTTACAAAATGTCGAACTAGTCCTTTAAAATACCTTCAGTACATACAATTGCCATACAATACTACTACTCTTACCAAAACTCCCCGTCTTCCATCTGAAGATGCAGGTCATCTCGTTCAGAAGGGTCAACCTCATCCCATTCGGGGGAACTATACACAACAAGACAAGGAGACCGGAATAAACATTCGGTAAGACACATTAACACTCATGAAGGAAGACATTAACCAAACAAAACTAGGGATGGAAACATTTTAAGTACACAGGGACATTTATTATGCTCTGGAACTCTCACTTATCACTCCAGGCACCAGTCCACTCCACCTGACCCCAAGGGTTACGTATTCGGATTAGGCGTTCCATGTTGCCGCGGAAATCAACCTACATAACACATGGAGTGATGGGAAACTTAGGTCATTAATATTATTCATAATGGTAACCAATTAAAGACAACAGAGTTATATATGGACAGACCTCCTTCAGTCCAGTGACTGAGTAGGCGTGGCCCTTCACAAGCTTCTTGAATGTAACAGCCTCCATGTCGAAGGCACTGGTGATCTGTATTAATATGAAAACACAATTACTGAGTCGGAGTAGGAATTGTCTGGCACAGAAATAAATAGAAGTGCTTTTAATTTTATTGGCTTTCTCAAAATGGCGCAACATTGATCTTGGTGGCGTGCCAGCATGGTCAGCACTTACATCGATAGAGCAACCCAGCAGAGATCCTCTCTCCAGGGCTTTGCCAATTATCCTGTGGAGATCTTTGGGAGCCTTGCGGAGCTCGTACATCTCAGACACACCACCTGTGAAGTCCTCAAAGCCTTCAGTGGTGCTCCCTCCGGACAGAGCCTCATAAGAGCCATTCAACCTGACACCACATTAGAAAAACCACACTTACCATCAACGGCAGCCCTTTAGAATGGGATTTACAACTTCCTACTAAATACACTCTGAATAATTAAACAACTGAGCCGGCTCTTTCAAACCTACTTAGCATAAGCCTTCTCCAGGAGTGCACTCCAGAATTCATTGCCCTCAGCAGAATGGACAAACATGATCTCCCCATCTTTGACAGGCAGTCTGTCATCTATCACGACATCTACCCATTCGCCGAACTGCCAGAACTGAAACACAGAGCAATAATCAATATCACCATAAAACTGAATTGCTTGCCTTACACTTTATAGGAAGTGCAAAGAGGAACTTAGGAGACCTGAAAGTGGAAGATTCCAGCATAGTCATCTTGGAAGGACTGCCCATGTGGGACAACCCGATGAAGAAGCCTCTCATTCAGGGTGAGAGAGGCGATGGCTGCCAAGAGCCAGCAGTCACCTGCACGTGAGAAGACACATTTAGCAACCTTTAAATCAAATAATGTATATTTTTTGAGGACAGATTCAACATTCAACAATAACAACAAGGGCTCACCCAGCGCTCCCTGACAGATGTCCGTTCTGGTGGCACCACCAACAATGAACTGAGGGTCATCGGTCAGTTCCTGTAGGGGAAATTAAATGTCTGAGTGAAGACATTTAAATCAATCAAAGTCTCCGAAATGAGACTCGTCGACACATTTTACAATCTGCTTTAAAAAGGCGACACATCTTTCAAACCATTGCTATTCTTTGCATCTACGCGTCAACTTCCTGTGTTTTCATGAAGCACTGTAAACAAATGTCAGAGCGAGGGAGTGGTCAGAGAATGCTATGCGATGCCAACAGCTGCAGTGGTCAGAGACGTTCCTGTCTCTACTTGTCCTATTCTGTCTGAGTTTGCAGACATGAAACACACAGTGCCACATAATATGTTTGTTTATATGGACTCTTGCCAGTCATCACCTGCAAGAGTCAAAACCACATGCTGGTTGAGAAATAATACATGAGAAGCAATCCAAAGATAGATGAGTGAGGTGTTTCCACTTAATGTCCAGCCTTAGGTCTGGAGTGTGTGTCTTAAAAATGATCTTTTCATCTGTATCTGGATGTTTAATAAGTATGTTATCTTGTGTTCTACTTAACATACAAAATATATCAGTTTTATGCATTAGTAATAACCACTCACCGTAGGCCGCTTCCACTCCACATCCCTAGTTTTGGAGGAATAGGGGGCGAGCTCCTTGAAGCCCAGGGATGGAGGCTCAGCAGGGAAACAGGGGTCTTCAAACAGGCAGCCGGACTCCAAACATTCCTGCTTCAGGGCCTCGTAGTCCTGGTTGGAGAAGTGCAAAGCCTGCTCCTTGGAGCCCATGCCTTCTGCCCTCAGCCTGTTGGCATGTATGGTTGCAGATATCCCTCCAGTTGGATACATACTGGTGTGAGATAAAAATATGGCGCTGTCTGGGTTAGCACACGCACAGTGCTGTCTATTAATAGCAGTAAGCTAATCTGCGGCACACTCCAGTCTAAGGGTTACAGCACAGTAATCAGGTGTGGGTACTTGTGTAGAAAAATAATGTTCATACTAGTGATAAAAATTGTTTCTTTTGCTGATTGGACTCAATCTGCCTTCAACTAATTAGCCGGATCCCAAATTTGACCCCATATGGAATCTACAATATGCTATACAAGTAACATAAAGCTGAATACTTTGAAAAATGACACAAACAAAATTACCACAAAAAGCAAAGGCCATTGAGGAAACTGAGATCAGGTCCTTGGTATTCTATGTACTCATTTATTGAATTTGTAGGGGGAGAGATTTTACATTCTACAATTTGATTAATTATTCTAGACTCAATATGTGTGAGGCCTACGATGTAATGAATAAATAAAGGATTCAGCATGTCGGGAAATAAAAAATAGAATTCAACTTTTCTGAGAGTGGAAGGGCTGCGTTGGTGGGACTTGCGACCTCAGTATTTCTAATGTCCTAGATACGGCTCTGCAAAAGGCAAATCCTGCAAAAAGTAATTGCCATGTAAAATCAAAGCTAATATGCTGCTATGGAAACTTCAGTTAAAAGCCAACAGAAAGTTAAGCCCAGCAGAGAAATAACAGAAAATATTAACAGAGGAATTACATTACAGAGGAATGTGAGACAAGACACCACCTTAAACACAGCAAACACAGGAATAACAAAAGAACGTAGAAATGTGATACCTTGTCTGTAGGCAGACCGAGAGGGAGAATGAGACAAAAAAAAGAGAGAGAGAAAAAGTTTAAGAAGTGGTAAAAAGAATAATTTTGATTGAACTGAGTTGCAGAAGCTTGTACAGCCCTAAGACATTAGTGTTTACCACTCAGCAGGGATCTTTTTCTCCTCTCTGAATGCACTTGCTTTTCTATGCCAGTTCCACAACTAGCAGTCAAGTCTCCAAGGAGAATATAATAGCTTTGTGAGGAAATCAGGAGTTAAAACGAACCAAATACATCAAGAAGCAGGCTTTTAGATCTGTTATACTGGTCTGCTCCACTGGAAGGGAATACTAATGAGCTCAGTTCAGTAAACAGTCCATTGAAAATAACAAGGGCTAACTTGGATGGCGCTACAGTGGTGAGAGACTAGGATATCTATGAGGAGGGGAAAATGAATGAGTTGAGTTTCTATAATGAATTAGAAGGAAAAATGGATGTGTCATTATCAAAAACAGACTGTGTTTTTGATAAAATACTACAGGTGCATTGTTTGTTTGGCCAGCCCCCTAACCCTGAGGCCCCTCATGCCCTTAGAGTCTGCAGGAATGTCCCTCTGCTCTGTAACAACTAGAGAGAGACTATGGTTGGCTACTGACCAAAAGGATATCTCTATTTTTCCCCAATGGGCAGAGAAAAGCTGATCCATGCATTCCTGTAATGACGATGTCATCCATAGGACTTTAACCTCAGCAATGCCCAAAACCAACCAACAGCATATCTGTCAAAACACTAGGGTCCCCTCTACTCTAAAAAACAAGACAGAATAATGCTGCACACATGTTGGCTGCTTTCTGATTTCATAGGCCTGTTACTATCAAGTCAGGCATGTAATGCAGGCTCAGATTGTTTACAGCACCTGTTCAGAACAAGTAGGCCTGTCTTTTTTATGTGCTCTGGCCTGCATCAGCCTGCTTCAAACATTTCTGGACAATATATTCTACAACACATCAACTACACTCATTTCACACTGGATGTCAATGCTGAATTAAATCTATGTGCCTGAATGTGACAGTTGTAACTGTGTTATGGACTATTATTAATGCTACAGCGTGCAGTATATATTAAATCAAACAAACCGCACGGTGGCCTACACTTCAATAAAACCGTGAGGCACCGTTAACCTTAAGCTGACTAAAGTAACACATTCACAGACATGGAGCAACCAAGACGATTACACTCACCGCCGCTTTTTAGGCAACTTACGGCTCCTTCAGAATGGGTCGGATAGTGATAATCGAATGAAATCTGTGAAAGGGGGGCAGTGGTTTGGTAGCCAGGAGGCCAGTAGCAGGTCCAGCCCGGTCCAGCCCTCCCCGCTGCTGCTGCACACAATGCAGGAAAGACCCGCCCCCACAAGAGGAGGGGCCGCTGCTCACTGCTCAGCAGTCCTCCAGCGCTCACACCCGGGCCAAGTGCAGCACACACTACTGCCGCTAGAGGTGCTACTGAAGATATAAAGTACATGCTATTCAGACCCAAACTTTAATGACTTTAAATAGGTAGGTCAATATTATACTACGAGGCAATGTCAGACTGAAATATATATAATATAATGGGGCTATAATAGCCCAGTGAAGCATATATTCATAGCCATATCCAATTAAATTCAGTTCAACAAATACTCATAGTGATACAAATAAACACTGTTAATCACAAAGTTAAACACTCAATATACGCTTAGAAACTGTAGGGACTGGCAATAAATACATTAATGGATAATATATTGAGTGAACTAATATCATATGCATGATGCTGTTGTAGCTATATGTTTATTTATATTTACTGTATGTATATGACATATATATGTAGATTTCCTTTGACCAAAATTTTGGTCAAAGGAAAAAACATTCAATGACATTGTTATAATAATAAATATCCTTTTTAATAATCTAGAGTTTTTAGTTTTAGTTATAATAACGATACAATTCATTCTTTTAGCCCTTATAGACTATAAGTAAAACGCATTTAGAAACAGAAGTACAGTCAGTAACAAGTGTAACAGGTAATTAATAGTTGGCACATGAACAGTATGTATTAGAAAAAATCATTGAAATAGAAACTACATAGTTGACAGGTCAATATAAAGTATGAGCACTATAAAAAATGATCATAAGCTCATTCATATATATAATTATCACTAGCTGGGTGATGTTCAAATCTCGTATAGGCTATAGTCTATGTCAATCTTAGCTCTTGCAATCGGAAACAAGTGTGTGTCACCTGAGAGATAATGTGTATTAAACAACTGTAATGTCAAAGGTCGCCCGAGAAGTAACAAATATAGCTAAAGTTACTATCGTTTGTTTGGTTATAATGCAGACAGGAGTTTGTGTCGCTTCATTTACACTGTATTCAGTAATGAATGACACTTCAGGATATTTGTTGAAATGTTGAATAGAGCAGGTGAGCTACAAAATGAGGAGCTAATAAACCCACTGTAGGCTACACTACCTACCTGACAGACAAAGTTAGCCACTAGTGGAACATTTAGCTGCTAAAAAGCCTGAGATTTCCCACAGGACCTGGTGAAACACAGCTGAAAGAAGAGTGAATATTGGACTTATATTCACCATATTGACAGAAAAAGGACTCAAAATAAATTATATTGTTCCTATGCGTGTGCCTGTTTGATGTGTAAATAGGCAACTGTTTGCTAAACAAACAGTATGTGATGCTAACAAGTTTGCAGATAATATATGTCTTATGGCTTGTTGATCTAAAGGTGGCTAAAAAAATCAATTATTGCCATTCAAGTTTATTAATAGGCCCAATTATGTTTGGTCCTCTAAAATGGGTCCAATGTGTAAAACATCCAAAAATGAAATCTAAAAGATGGCAGTCAGCTACATTTCAAATCCAATAAGTCGGTGTACAGAGCAAAACTAAATGTGATGTCACAAATGTTCAACCTTGTTTAAATATGTAGCAGCTGATTCATCTCATCTACTCAGAATAGGTAGCAAATGGAAATGTCAAATCAATGTTGCATTCAGGCTAACATTACTCACACAATGACAATTGCTAAATGCCCATTAGATGTTTGATAAAAACAACAATACATTCATAATTAATCCTTTGTAAAGCACTGTAATAATTCACTATATCAATACTAGCATTACAGTATAGCCATAGTGAAGCAGTTACTATCATATGAAGACAAATAAATTATTAAAGGACTGTTTAGAGAATGTTTGTAATTGCTTATACGACATACAACTCATTTTATACTTCCATTAGAGTGTTACTGATGTTTTAAATGCTGATCAGTCACTGACTCAGTTATTGTGCAGTATGTCAGCAGACTGCCCCAAAAGATCAATAACCAAGAAAATCAACAAGAAGAGGGGTTTTTCTGCTTGGCCTACATTTTAGAACAAAGTCAGTTGAGTTTATTTTTAGACTCAATATGTGAGGCCAACGATATAATGAATATATAAAGGATCTCGCATTTCCCCCCAGAATTTTGTTCCCGACAGTGTGGAGATGACTTTCACGACCTTTATGTTGGGAAATAAAAAATATAATTAAGCAGTTCACTGAGTAAATGAGATGTAAAAATCCAATTAACCAAACTTTGGGACCTTGTTTTAGTTCAACTTTTCTGAGAGTGATAGGGCTGCGTTGGTGGGACTTGCAACATTAGAGTATGTCCTAGATATGGCCCTGCAAAAGGCAAATCCTGCAAATAGTAATTGACATGCAAAAAAAGTTAAAGGTATAGTAAGTGATGTTAATCCAATACACATTTTGTCAAATTCAGCCCAGGCTGTGTAAATGGGAAACAAACAGAAAGGAGTGCACGAGCCACAAAACACTGTTCCAGCCAATCGGCAACAGGCGGCAACAGTTAGTAATAGGGGGGAGGAGGGAGGCAGCATGTGAATGTGCAGGCCGGCCAGCAGTTATCTGTCAGTGAATCTGGGGGGCGGGGTTTATGAAGGGGGGTTGTATTTGTTTGGCAGTTGAGTTCAAATATCAACAATCTTTGCGCAGCATCGCTTGATGTGCTGCTATGGAAACTTCAGTTAGAAGCCAACAGAAAGTTAACCCCAGCCACAGTCGTAATTTACAGGGGGGATGGTGGGGTTACAACCCCCCCAATAATCAAAACTAGCCAGTGCAAATAAAATATGAACAGAGTTAAAGCCATTACAGAGGAATGTGATACAAGACACCACCTTAAACACAGCAAAGAAAGGAATAACAAAAGAACGTAGAAATGTGATGCCATGTCTGTAGGCAGACTAAGAGGGAGAATGAGACAAAAAAAGAGAGATAATTCACTCAAGTTTAGGCAGTGGTAAAAAAAATAATTTAGATTGCACCATACTTTATACTTATACGGATTAAACAAGTTATGTCTGTTTTAGTGTGTCTCATGAAAAGAGGAGGGGTATGGCTATTATTGGCACTCATTTGTCATGTCAATGTTCACAAACAAGACTGTGTACACACAGCATTTAGTGGTGTACGACCCACCCTTCTTTCAGTTCACAACAATAAAGTTAGCGAGCTTTAAGGGCAGTGTGGATAACCTCAGAATGTTTATCTAATAGGATACTCCATATGTCCGATGGGTGTGGAAGTTTAACACTTGGAAATATGGCTCATGTGTGGTAGGCTACAGAAGCTTCTATTTCAGCTGTAAAATGAAGAAAAATCCAGATAATCTGGTGAAACCAAAGGATTTTTCTGCAGAATGCTCTTAGTTGTGTTGTTGTGTTCTGTCTGTTTCTATCATTTGAGCAGTAACACACACTATATGTGCAGCTCATCACGTTTTCATCCACACTGGATCAGAAGCTCTTCAGCAGCCACTCTGCACCCCCAGCACTGGTCTACAGTTTAGCGAGTCCTCTATAAGCATCAGCTATAGCATTTGTCTTTTCTGTTTTCCATTCTGAGGTAATCTAAAAAAGGGTGGATTCCCTACCTATTCACTGTCTTCTATGCACATCTTAATTGTGCTGTACATCTAAAGCTTACACATGAATCAACTTTTTATAAAACAAACAGTGTTGTATTCAACAACTGCTGAGAAATGTTTGACGAAGGATTAACAAGAAGGATGTAAATACAGAATAAGGATATAAGATGATACAAGAGCATAGTGCGTATGCTCCAAAGCAGACTGCACCTGGCAGACATGCCCCAGGCTCTGTGCGGCATCCCATTCTCATTCTTGCTCAATTTAACGCTTACCTTCATGCATTTAAGCTTCTCTTTCACAATGCTCAGATGTATGCACTGTATTGAATCCCTTTCAATAACTCTGTTTTTTTAGCACTTCATATTTTATAATGTTACAGAATGTCTGATTATTACACTTCAGACCTCCTCTATTTTTTTGTATGTATCTATCAGGAAGTAGGAGACAATTACAACAATACATTGCCCCCCCCCCTCACACACACACACACACACACACACACACACACACACACACACACACACACACACACACAAACAGTCACACAATCAAAAATGAGGCAATGACAGTGTTGCTTCAAGTTGCCTCTAGGCGTGTCTCTGTTTGTATTTAGGCTGTGGCCACAGCTATCTCGTTGTAGATTTGTTTAGGGTTGCTGCTGTCTGTTTTGCTCACCTCACCTGTCCATTGAAGGCTCCTCCCTATCTGTGATCCTACCCTATCCTCCTCTCACAGCTCTCTCTTTGGCAGCTATATAGGAGGCTGGGACAAAGGCAGCAGAGGTCAACCCAACTCAGCTCACAGAGAGGGAAATCACCATCCAAGGAGGTCTATATACACTTGAAAGGTGAGGATGACATCCACAGCAGATCGACTGGCCCGTCAGCAGGACAGGGAACAAGGCATTGGCACAAACGAGAAAACAGTGAAGTTCTCCCAGCAGGATTATGAGACTCTGCGCGTGCAGTGTTTGAAGAGCGGACGCCTGTTTGAGGACAACTGCTTTCCAGCTGAGCGCACATCAATAGGCTACAATGAGCTGGGACCATACTCATCTAAAACCAGGGGTGTTGTTTGGAAAAGGCCAAAGGTAGGAAGCCTCTAAGAAAAAACACACAGCAATGAAAACAAACCAAAAAAATTTTTTTCCATATGGGTATTTTTTACTTTCAACGCAGTCATCAAATTTCCTCCTATTGTCTCAGTAGTGTGATACTGGATAATCCGAGGAAAGATTTCTCAAAACTGCTCTCAAATGTTCAACTGTTTGTGATTGTTTGGTGCTCTATATAGGAGCTGTGCTCAAACCCAAAGTTCATTGATGATGGAGCCACGAGGATGGACATTTGCCAAGGAGCTCTGGGTAAGTGAGGGGAAAGAATAAGGGGATGGATGGATGGATGGATGGATGGATGGATGGATGGATGGATGGATGGATGATGTGGTGTTTTGGATTTTTGAA
This sequence comes from Sander vitreus, assembly GCF_031162955.1. Classification (NCBI taxonomy): domain Eukaryota; kingdom Metazoa; phylum Chordata; class Actinopteri; order Perciformes; family Percidae; genus Sander; species Sander vitreus. The sequence continues at coordinate 12,218,145 of NC_135871.1, read as the reverse complement.
GGGAACCACAAACATCCCTGGTCTATACCCCTCCACCCATTCTGCCATTAAGCTTGTGGTGGTTTGTGGGCACATGCTGTTTACAGAATCTGCTGCACTATGGTGAATGCCACATATTGCTCAATCTCAGAGCATGTCTCTGATTTTACTGTGTAGGTGACTGCTGGCTTCTGGCTGCAATAGCCTCTCTGACTCTAGACCAGCAGATCCTGGCTCGCGTGGTGCCCCAGGAACAGAGTTTTACTGAAGGTTACGCCGGGATATTTCACTTCCAGGTTAGACAAATGCCCTTCTTATCTGACTTCTAACTTTTTTCCTGCCATGTCCGACCATAAAATGATGGCTCATGGTAATAGGTTAAAAAAAAAACAATGAAATAGTGTACTTTTGTGTTTGGTACTAAGTTGCCCTATATTGCTGTGCTGTGACATGCAGAGCACAGAACATATTATTCAAGGATCATACAATTGTCTTGCTCATGAGTCTTTCATCAAAGTATTTGATGTTGAGTTTACTGATGGGAATATTTTCTTCTCAGTTCTGGCAGTTTGGCGAGTGGATGGATGTGGTGATCGATGACCGTTTACCCACCAGAGATGGAAAGCTGCTGTTTGTTCACTCAGCGGAGGGCTCAGAGTTTTGGAGCGCGCTGCTGGAGAAGGCATACGCCAAGTATGGATCGTTCTTTTTTTGCTTCATCAAAACGTTAATCCAGTGAAAATGTACAGTATATAGTTGGTAAATCTGGTCACATCCCTCTGTGTCTGGCAGGTTGTATGGTAGCTATGAGGCCCTGTCAGGAGGAAACACTATTGAGGGTTTTGAGGATTTCACAGGAGGGATTGCAGAAGTATACACCTTAGACAAAGCTCCACCGAAGCTCTTCCAAATCATGCAGAAGGCCCTGAGCCGGGGTTCACTGCTTGGTTGCTCTATTGATGTAGGTCTTATTTTCATACTAATTTGCTTATTTTCATACATATTTGCATGCTTACCTGCAAGCCAACACAACCAACAGTAGTAAAGTACTCATGTCATCAGATTGAAGTGTTGTTCTTGGTGTTTTCAGATCACCAGTGTCTATGAGACAGAGGCAGTTACAGCTCTCAAACTTGTCAAGGGACATGCATACTCAGTCACTGGTGCAGAGGAGGTATATTATTATCTAAACTGTCAACATTATGTTTTTTTTTTTCAACTGCATGCAAATTACATTGTCTGCTGTTGCTCTCTCCCAGGTTCATTTCCAAGGCAAGCCGGTTCCGCTGGTTCGTATCAGGAACCCATGGGGTCAGGTGGAGTGGACTGGGCCTTGGAGTGATGGGTAAATAATTACGTTCTAGATCCATTAACCATCAGCTACCATTAGTTATTTCCAGGATTATCCTAAAAGCATGATTTTTTTTTAAATCACAATTAGGTCCAGTGAATGGAACCGTGTCAGCAAAGATGAGAAATCAAAGTTGAACCATGCGGCTGATGATGGAGAATTCTGGTAAATTTATCAGCTTTAACCTTTCATTTACATGAAATGTAATATTTTACATATTTTCACCATCACGAAAGCAACTATTTAGGCTCAGACTAGGAAAAGTGATGGACACAATGTTCTTTGTTGAGAAATGTGTTTCTCTCCTCAGGATGTCCTATTCAGACTTTATCAAGCAGTTCTCCAAGCTGGAGATCTGTAACTTGACCCCAGACACGCTCATGAGTGATGATGTGGGCTACTGGAGCCACAACCAGTATGAAGGGATGTGGAGGGTGGGCTCTACTGCAGGCGGCTGTCGCAATTTCTCAGGTAACAGAGAAACCATATGTATGTCTGAGCAAGAGGTTCTGTTACACTTCATATAAAGAATTACACTTTTGTGTGTTCCAGCCACATTCTCGTCCAACCCTCAGTTTGTGGTGCGCCTGGAGGATGTGGATGATGATCCCGTGGACGGGAAGGATGGATGTACCTTTCTGGTTGGGCTCATGCAAAAGGATGGGCGACGGCAGAAGAGGCTCGACCGAAACCTTGAGACCATTGGCTTTGCCATTTATGAGGTGCCTCAGAATAATTTGATGTTTCATTATCATGAAGTCAGAGCTCTGTATTTGACTGATTTAAAAAAAAAATACTTTTTCTGTTTGTTTGCTTTTTACAGGTCCCAGATCAGGTCTGTATTTGAACTGTTATTTCCCTTACTTTCTCTAAAATTTGAAATGCAAAATAGACATCACAAGTCTCACGAGTATTGCTTGATTGCATTGTGATTTTCTGGGTGGCTTTATGACGTTTCATTTATAAAAGGCATTTTCTCCTGTTACTCTTCAGTACAAAGGCCAAAGCAATGTTCGCCTGGGTCCAGATGTCCTGCTGCGACAGAGAGCTGTGGCCATGAGCAGCTCCTTCATCAATACACGGGAAGTGTGCGATCGCTTTAAACTTCCTCCAGGAGAATATGCCATTATTCCCTCGACCTTCCAGCCTCACAAGAATGGCAGCTTCCTTCTCAGGGTGTTCTCTGAGAAACAGGCTGTAGCCAGGTATTGTGTTACAGTAACATACAGACTGATTGACGTCTGCAGGCTAATGTAGACCTCAGAGCTTTGGCGTAATACAGCCATCTAGTGGACAAAGCTCAGAGGCCAGCTCCTTCTTTGGTTACAGAAAAGTCTTAAATTCACAGTCAAAACTTACTGTTAATGTTATTTTCTTGTACGCCAACAGAGTGTGTTCAAGCTATGCATTTCTATTTTTTTCAGTCCACTGGAGGAGCACATTGACACTCAAATAGAGGAGGTAAGAACATCCACAGAATGATATAGCTGCTCTTGCATTGGTTAGGCATTCTTTTCTTTCCACCTTAGTACTGAGATTAAATGAAATAGCATGTCACATTCAATTGGAAATGATTATTGCTTAATGTTTAACATCCTTTGTGTTAAATTTACCAATATTTAAAAAATGAATCAAATTTGAGGAGCCAGTGCTTCTTCTATTTGACATGAGTAACATACTGTCTCTGTCTCACAGGAGCAGGTATCTGAGAGAGATGTGGATCCTCATTTCAAGAAGCTCTTCAAGCAGATTGCTGGAAACGTATGTCAACATGAGAACTATTGGATAAAAGAAATGCATCAACAGCTCTAAACCTGGATTACAAATCCAGTAGTAAAACAACTTCTAATGTGCATTTTTCAAACAGGACATGGAGGTATCGGTCTTTGAACTGGTTGAAATTTTGAACAAAGTTGCCTCTCACCGTGAGTAAATTTAAACTCTTACATACATAAACATGTAGCCTTTTTTATTTTCATTGACTTACTGTAAGAGTTAGAGCAAGCTATGTTGTGTCACTTTCTTGCAGGGTCTGATATCAAGACAGATGGCTTCAGCCTTGAGACAGGTCGCCTTATTGTCAGTCTGCTAGATGTATCCTCTTTAAGAAATAAATTGTCCTCCCACAGTTGATGTTTTGAAACTCTACTTTAAAATGTTGGGATTTGGGTGAATTATAATATACTGTGTGGAATTAAGATATGTGAACAATCATCCAGGATGAGCTTTTTATAAACCTTAACATTCCTCAGAAAGATGAAAGTGACAGTTTGGGGCTGATGGAATTCCACTTGCTTTGGAGCAAAATCCAGAAATACCTGGTAAATTGTCATTTATGCAATTTGAAATAAGTAAGTGTAATGAGTGAAATGAGTTTTGGTTGTTATACCTGGCTGTATCTGTTAACACATGGGTGCCTGGGTCATATAGGCGATCTTCAAGAAATATGACACAGACAACTCTGGCACGATGAGCTCCCACGAGATGAGAGGCGCCGCCACTGAAGCAGGTAACAAACATTATCACGTGAGGAATCTCATACACTACAATGATGGCAGTCTGGCCATGAATATGCACATTATTTATCATAACCTTACTGCTTTCCTGATAAGAATCAAAATGAGCTATTTAGATATGTTGCCTGCATAGTTTAGTTATTTTTGAACAGAGTATGCCACTATAGTTAACACACATATATACCAAGTTATGAGACACATATTCAAAATATGACATGCTTGTAAAAATGAAAAAATACAGCTTTGTAAACAGTACTTTACCTAAGATGCTTATTTTTCTGGGTTGTATTTGACCACTGAGCCCCACAGGCACCTGTGTGTGTGTGTGTGTGTGTGTGTGTGTGTGTGTGTGTGTGTGTGTGTGTGTGTGTGTGTGTGTGTGTGTGTGTGTGTGTGTGTGTGTGTGTGTGTGTGTGTAGTTACTGGCAGTTACTGGCAGACTGGATAAGCCAGTTAGAGGACTCCCTCCCTGCACATAGATTTAATTCATGTATACTTACTACCACAGGAACAAAGAAGCGTGGGCGAGGCTGTGTAACTTAACTCTACCATTAGCACCCTGTTATTATCTGACACCTTTTAGGAAATTATGCTAAGTGTTGGCTATTTTTCTTCCCCAGGTTTCCAGGTCAACAGTGCTGTGCTGCAGTCTATTGTCAGCCGTTATGCCGATGCTCAGTATGCCATAGACTTTGACAGTTTTGTGGGTTGTCTCATTAAACTGGAAATGCTCTTCAGTAAGTGTCCACAAAACACAACATTATCCCTTCAGTATATCTAATATTAATTTGTAGACTCTGAGAACGGTGGCATGTTTACATTACCAGAACCTTTTTTTCTGTCTCTCTACCAGAAATGTTTAAGGCTCTGGAGAGAGCCGACACAGGAAAGATTGAGCTGGATATGCAACAGGTGTGTAAGACAATAACAAAAGCTGCTGGTTTGTTGGCACTTCTAGTTTAGACAGCTTGCTGTATAATTTTGTTTCCTCTTACAGTGGCTGTGCCTGGCGATCTACTGACTCTGGAGACAAGACAAGCGAGGGCCCTTTTCTGATACCTGCTGGAGGATTAACAATACATTTATTGAATTCACAAAAAAATCACATTTATTTTTTACAAACTAAGTAAACCCAATGACAGTTCACATGCACTCTATAAGTTCCAAATGCTTGAAAATGGCTAAAATGTGTTTGTAAATTTGAATCATATTTGCTGAACATATACATGGGGATATGTTGTATCACTCACATGTATTATTCCATTTATGAAATCTTTTTTGTGTGCAGCCGGGACAATTCTGTCTTATTAGTTGGTATTTTTGCTCTTTTAGCTGTTGCAAAACTTCTGTGAAATGAAAGAAAATAAAGAAACTAAAAAACTATGGCCTCTAGACTATCAGACTATAATTTATAAAACCTTGCACAGATCAGACACATATGGTTAAAATAGTCAGAGATGAAATAGTTTTCATTGTTTATGATTGTTGGTGAGAGATTATTGCAGTAATGCAATTGCAGTAACTATGGTGTTTAGTAGGACCAAATGAGGTATAAATATAATTGTGATTTCATTACACCAATCTAATCTTTTGTGGACCAGCACACGTTTCACATCCATCCATTTGGGCAACATCTGCACCAATCATAGCCTGGAAATCCAGACCCAAATCCGAAAGAGGGGGTCCGAAAGGGTCTGGCATTGTGTAATGAAAATGGCCCAACTCGAGGGGCGGCACCAAGCATGCATTTGAAAATCTTACTGCACGCAATTGGCTAACACTACGACCAATCACAACAATACATGGGGTGATGTATCCAGAGCCCCACATGCTTAGCTACCAGCGGAGCTAACTGGTAGATTAAACTGTTGTCATCTGTTTAGCTCGCCTCTGGCCTGCCTATATCAGATACACCGATGTGATTGGTGCAGCTCGGCTACAAGGGCATAGTTAATGAGCATCATTACTCAATGCCAGAGTGACTCGCTGAGCAAATTCAAATTGTGCTCTTGCGAGAACTCTGGATTTCCAGGGGAGGCCAATCATGGGCCATCAATCAAAGCCAGAGGCAGAGTAATGAGCCAGGTGAGCCAGAGCAACTTTGGCATGGACAATAAAGGGTGTGAAGACAGTGGAGCTGCACATACGGCACAGAGCCTGTCTAAACACACACACACACACACACACACACACACACACACACACACACACACACACACACACACACACACACACACACACACACACAGACAGAAAGTCTTAATCTTTTAAAATGTCCGGCATTGCAGCTAAACTTCAGCACAGCCGAGACAAATCGCAGAAGATTGGATTCAACTCTCAGGTGGCTAAATACCTCAACCAGGACTTTGAATTGCTGAGAAAAAGCTGTCCAGAGAGAGGACAGTTGTTTCAGGATGACTGCTTTGAGGCTCTGCCCTCATCCTTAGGCTTCAAAGAACTTGGACCAAATTCCTCCAATGTTCGGGGCATCACTTAGAAAAGACATAAGGTGGGTACAATAAGTACAAACACCAAAAGATTAAATTATTACAATATTTTCTAAAACTGGAAATCGAAGATGGAACACTTCCCTATGTGCATCGTTGACAGAATAATGTCAACTCATTTTGAATGAAGGTTTGTGCTATTGTAAATTATTGTTATATACTGTTTTCCATTAGAAAAGTCCCTCAATAGAACACACACTTAATAATTAATAGATCATTTCTGCTGTTAGGTTATGTCAGGTTGTTCCTGCTTGTCAACATACCAAATATTTAGTTTTTTTTTCTTGATCTTATCAACCAATATGCTGTTTTTTATTATGAAAATATAAAAGACCTGCAATAGATAAAGTGTGATTGCAATGCATAAAGTTGTCATTGTTCTCCTACAGTGTGTCAGGACCCAAAGAGCTACACTTTATACAGTATAAATATACAGTATAAATTCAAATTCAATTCAGATGTGAATAAAGTAACATACTTATGTATGTCCTTCATTATCATCCTCATTAGTTTGATCTCTGGAAATTATCATACCACTGAAATAAAATCCAACATAACTCCTGGTGAATGCCTGTGCACTGACATCACTCCTTCAACTCCATCAGTCTCCTCTGTCCACACCCTGTCTGGCGAATTGCACACGTGTGGATGAGACTAAGCACACAAGAGCACACTGTTTACAGCTCACAAAGAGACAATAGCCAAACTTTGCACAACAGAGGTGTGTGTGCAACACACTGCACACCTAGTGTGTTTTGTAGATGTGTCATAATGACATTAAACTAATCTGTAACTTGAAATCCTCTGGGAGTTGAATGAGATTTTACACAGGAATTCTAACACTGTTACTGTAACTTGTGTTCAGGTGACTGCTGGCTCCTGGCAGCTATCTCCTCCTTAACTCTCAAGTTTTTGTCTCATGTTGTCCCTCATGGCCAAAGCTTTGAGGAGAACTACGCTGGCATCTTTCAAGTTTTTCCTTTTCATCCCTGATTAACAGCTCGTCCAACTCAGAAGCTGTCACATTTCGCAAATGCCTACCTGGTGACAGGAGCAGAGCAGGTGAGGAAATGTTTCTGTCTGTATACCACCCAGGTACAAGTGAAGCTGCAGTGGCTACCATGTATGCTGTGTACTGAGATGTTACAATTTGGTTAACTAAGGTATGATTCAGTTGGTAGTTTTATCCCTTTTATGATATTTATAATGTTTTTTTAGGGTCTCCCTTGTGTGTCTGTTTTTTCAGAGGAGACAGGGTGCAACTAATTAGGATTAGAAACCGATGGGGTCAGGTGGAGTGGAAGGGAGCCTGGAGTAACAAGTGAGTATTGTGCACTTCTGGGGATTTTTAAGGGCAGGAAATGCAATGAATATGCTCATACTAGCCCTAAGTTGTGGTCATGCAGGCTGTAGAGATTTTGACAAGTGACACTGTTCAGCCAACACAACATTTTTTTATTCAATTTTACAGTAACTGAACCGCTCCCAACCACTTCTTATAAATGGGCTTTCCCAATTACCCCCTTGTGTGTGTGTGTGTGTGTGTGTGTGTGTGTGTGTGTGTGTGTGTGTGTGTGTGTGTGTGTGTGTTTCTGTTGTGCATGTACAGAGAGACATACACACCCAGTGAAACGGCTGATAAATCCTGTGGTAAAAAGGTGTTACACAGACTCTGTGCAAGCCTATTCTTGATGTGTAGGTGGAATGTGTGACATTCAATCAGGTGCAGGCCTGTAGTAAACTATTTCTAACCTAGAATGTATTGGCACTTTTTTCCAGGTCCTCTAAGTGGAGATATGTGAGTGACGATGTCTGAGCGAGGCTGACCAACTGTTCTGAGGATGGGGAGTTCTGGTAAACCTCGCTGAAACTACTTTTCTTTCTCTTCTGGTTTCCCAGTGATGACATACTCTTATTTTATTGATATTCCAGTGAGAGGAAAAGAGCAATTAAAGTAAAGGATCTGACAGTTTCTATTTGTTTGTTTTTTTGTTTTTCCTCTTACTGTTTTGTCCAAAGGATGTCATTTTCTGACTTCCTGCGCCAATATTATCGCCCTGAAAAAATGTCAGTCTGGGTCTTGTGTACAACTTCAATCAATGGATAATGGAGGGAATGATTCCTATAAGTTGGATTTTCCACAAACATGATAAAACCACAATCTCCCACAAATAAGAAACTGTTTATTCAATGTTCAATAAAGATATCTGTTTCATGCAGTATGTATCACTGAGAATGTTATAGTGTTCATTATATCTTTCTGCCCTGTTCATTCAGGTATTAACGGGCAAAACACTTTTTTGCTTTCTTGGTGAGAGGTACATGAGAACATTGATAACACTCTCATGTCTGTACGATAAATATGAAGATATTACCAGCAGCTAGTTAACTAAGCTTAGCATTAAGACTTAAAACAGGTACCAAAATCCACCTACCAGTACCTCTAAAGCTCACTAATTAACACGTTATATATCTCATTTGTTTATAATATACAAAAACCAAAGTGTAAAAATGACGTTGGTCAGACATCACATGTAACCATTCAGTATCTGTAATTTACCAGTAGATGTCAGAGTTCTCAAACTGCAGATTTGGGTTTGCTGCCTTGACGTCACTGACTGGGTTGTGTCCAAAGTTACAATGTGCTTGCAGCAGCATGTAGTTTTCAACTGACAGAGTAGCAGCCATTTCCTGCTATGTGTGGTTTAGGGTTGTATTTCCTCTTTTACTGCTTTGAAAAGTTGCTGCTGGCTTCCATTACCTCTGATAGGCAGGCCTTACACAGTTCTGATGATAAACCTAAAAAAAACAACAACTCTGAGGCCACTAAAAGAGCGCTTTCTGTAGCTTAACTCTATTAAACTTTTGCAAAAACAGGCTGTAAACTATTTGACTTCTCTTGGTCACAGATTCCAGTGCTTGTAATGCAAGGATTAGAAGGCAAGCTATGACATGTGCTGACATTAGGCACTCTGCTTTTTGTAACAGAAGCTAGTCCGGATGTGTTGTGGGACTCTGACTCTGTAAACCACTAATTCGCATAGAGGAAGCAAAGCCACTGTGGTGCTGAAGCAGAGTGTCTGTATCTAAACATAGTCACTGCAGAAGGGTTCATTACTAAACTATGTATTATCTAAAAAAGTATTAAGGATATTGTTATGTTGTTTGCCAACAAGCCAGTTCAGTAGTTTACACAGGAAATTACTTTTTTTTTTGGGTCATTGGTAGTTGTATTTTTCATTAAGTGCCACCAATAAAAGCGTGAATGTTACAACAGACAGCAGCATTGCATTACTAATTTTGGACTACACATTTTGCCTCACAAGATTGTGAAAACCCCTCGTGTCTGTGTGTGATTCAAAGATTTGTAAAATCTTTACTCACAAGATTTCATATGCGACTGACATGTATCCCTTTAATGTTGCAGCTGGTAAAAGTGGGGCTAATTTTAGCTGGTTAGCTGGGGAATTCCCCCAGGGGATCAATAAAGTCATATCCTAACTCATAATAATACATAATCATTTATTTGTTGATTATATTTTGTATTATTAAGCCAGATCTGCAAAGAACCTTGTAACTTAAGTTAGCAAATAAATGCAGTCAGGTAAAAGGTACAATATTTGCCTCAGAGTTGTTGTGGAGTAGAAATATAAAGCAGCAGAAAATGGAAATACTCAGTGAATTACCAGTATCTGAAAATTGTACTTAGGCACAGTTCTTCAGTAAATGAACTTAGTTACTTTCCACCACTGGAAAAGGCATGGCGTGGGAACAAAGGAAAGCGGCAGGGGGCCAAGGTTCCCCGCCCTGTGTCCTGGGCCCCTAATTCCTAGCTACACCCCTGGACTACAGAGAAGTTTTACATTTTATTATTCTATAGACAGACATGGGATTATATATTTTGAAGAGGCCCTGATTAAATGCAGTTTTTACTTGTTTTTTGTATGTCTATTTACTCTTTGAATTGATGCAGTTTTCCAGTAGCCTCACGCCAATACTGTATGCCATGTATGTTTAAGTACGCTCCATTTGTGACATATGTGACTGTGGGCCTCTGAAACAGGTCTGGCATTGGGTCTAATGTTGCATAAAAACTGCCCTGACTCATTACTCTTCACAGAACGTGACTGGAAATTTACTCTTGAAGTTCATATCGTCCAGATTGCTCCTGTCAGGTGGTATCTATGTGTAATGTTTGCTTTGTTTAGTGTAGGAGTGGATTGAAACCAATCATGTTTTTGTACATCTAAAGAATTGACTTTGACTTGATTAGAATCTGATGGTGTAACATCTTACGTTTTGCAGGTAGATGAATGAATCCTTTTCACATAATTGTGCACACATCCTATCTTTTACCTTATATGGCCACTGAACTGCATCTCAACAACAGAGGAGTTAAATATGTGAACAGCTTTGTTCTCCATATAAGGGTTATGTGCCGCTCCCACCGATGACTGGCTCAAGCTCACCTGAGGTTTTACCTAAAAAGGTAGATCTCTACCTCTACCAAACCTGGTGATGGAAAGGGTGACAAAAATGTCTGTATTGTTCCAGACAATGAAGCACATAAATCCATTGTGATTTAGGGTTAGGGTTTAGCTTTAAATGTAATGTGATTAAATGCAAATGCTGAGGTTGCATCTAAAGCTGTGTCACACCTGGGAAGAGGAGGGTGGGGCTACTTTTGGAGGTGTGCTCATTTACCCCAGCTCCTCCTCTATGAGTCAACCTGCTTTCCTTCCTTATGACACTACAGCATTTTGACTGCTGCTGCCATTTTTTCTCTGCTGCCTTCACACATCACAAGCAAAATGGTGAGTAGCTTTCACAAAGAATTTGGCTGGATTGACTTGCGCTGTGTCAGTGAACAACTGCTTCTTTGTGATTTGTGAGCCCCACAGGACATTTGATGTAGAGATGATAAAACTTTGAAGTGCCATTTCCTCATTTTAACAAAACCTTTGTAAACTCAGTGAAGCCTGGTTGTTTTTACTGGTTGTTGTTCTATCTAGAGTGTATGCTTTTCATTTGGTGTTTCTTTGAGGAAATGGTTCTTTGAGGAAATGGTTTGCTGAGTGAAAAGAGAGTTTAGTGTTTGAAAGGGCTTGCTCAAGGTGTGGTTTTGCCTCCAAAATGGAGGGAGCTTTGTTCGTGCTTCAAACTTGTTCTGAGAGAATCCCTTAGGGCGGTCTTTCTTGTACTAACTTGTTCCACAATGACTGGAATGTGACAGAGCCAAGGCCTTGAAACTTCAGAGAAGCTACACCCGTGGCATGTTACTGCTGTAAAGCTGGTAGAAAAATATGCACATTGAACTGTTTTAAACACTTCTCTCCCAAGTCTAGTTTCGCAGGACTTCCTGTTTCTTCATCTTTCAGTTCTGCTTTCTGTCTCAAAACCAAAGTACACAAAGTGAACAAAGTCTGCTCAAATATGAGCCAAGGCCCAAATCTCACCAGAGTGCTCGTCATCATGTTCTATCATTCTCCCATTTTACAAGAATTTGTACACTTAACTGGCAAATTAGACTTGGTGCTGAACTTATTAAATCCCAAGATTAAAAGAGCTGCTTCGTCACTTTTATTTGAATGCAATTCATTCATTTGCATCGACTTTTAAGACATTTTGGTTTACATTTGTCATTCAAAATACAAAATCTAATTTTTTAGTCTGTGTTGCTCTTATGATCTGTCTTTAAAGGCATTGTGTAACTTAAAATGTGTGGAACATTAGACATTTTGACAACAGGTTTCAAATGTTTTTTTTTGTACAAAATAATGACATGTAATGTTTTGTGTTTTCTCAAAACAGACGTCTGGAGTCAAAGTCGCTGACGAAGTGAAGGACATCTACAATCTTATGAAAGTAGTGAAAACTGATGCTGACGAGAAGGAACGTATAAGACTTGTGATCTTAAAAATTGATGGCGACATTCAAGTGGAGAAACTTTACCGGGCAAAAGATCTGGACGGCATTGATGATTTCTTCAAGTTCGTCATGAGTCTGCTGCCAGAAAACGAGTGCCGCTACTATCTGTATGACTGCCACTTTGTAAACCAGGAATCAAAAAAAGAGGAACTGGTCTTTATGACGTGGTAGGTCATTGTATTGGACTTAAAACATAATTACTTTTTTTTTTTTTTTTTTTTCACCTGCATCCTTAACTGACTGAAGGACTGGCAATATTGGATGCATATTGTTGTGTGTTAAAGTAAACGGCCTGTGTGGGACAATTGGATAATGATTTTTTTTATTTTCCCATCAGGTGTCCTGACAATGCACAAATCAAAGCTAGAATGACATACTCTAGCTCAAAATCGGCTCTTTCAAAAGTCTTCGTAGGTAAGTGTTATTTTTATTTATATATATATATTTATTTTTTTCACGTTCATTTTTTTTATCACATTAGATTTCCTAGGCATTAATAACAGAGTTCACGTTGAAATGGTGTTCCCTCACTATAAGTAACCCGTATGTCTTCAACAGGTATCAAGCATGACATGCAGCTTAATGACCCGGCAGAAAACAACAGGGAGTGTTTTGCTGAAAAACTTGAAAAAGGTGGAAAAAAAGTCCAATCACTTGAGGGCGTCCCTCTGAGGGGTTGAAAATGATTAATTTATTTCATGACATGCTAACATTTAAATGGATTTGAGGGGATATTAGCAAAGTTTCCAAATCGACTTTGTTTTTTGGATTGGTTCAACTAAACTTAAGGTTTGGGCTCTGGATGGGATTAGATTCCTGTAACAATTAAGTAATTGTGCTCATGTGTGTGTGCTCTACTAAACTGTCCAGTCAAACCAGTTTAGCTATGAAATCAGTCTTGTTTAGATGTAAATGTATTCATTCTTTGTCATATCCAAACATTAATGATACTATTATCTGTCACTTGACTATTGGAACATTTATCTCTCAAGTCAGTCATTTGCGGTTTCTATTTACATACTGTTTCAATCCCAGCATACTCCAATATTCCCCATTTGTCTTCCTTGTGTGTATTTTCACTGTATTCAACAATATGCTGTGAAATATACTAATTGACACCCTACTAGAGTTTACTAGGTCAAAAGGACTGGGTTTGTTTGACAATCTGTTTTTCTAGACTGTTACACTTTGAACACCTATATAGAAGAGTACAACTTTACGTTTTCTCCTAAAATGCAGTTGTTGCACTGTCTGAGTATTGTCAAATAAATGAAATGCAACCAATTGTACAAGTGTGCTGTTTAATTATAATGGGAGGTTGGGGTGTGTGCTGCGTTTCATTGACTTCTGAGGTCTAAACTGGGAATGACATCACACCCGAGTTGGCTGTGTTCCAGTCAAAAGTCAAGTCGGAAAAGCGAGTTGGGGAGAGGGGGGTTTCTAGCCAGGTTAGCAATACCAGTTAATTCAGTATTTTGCACATGCAAACACTGTAGTACCATGTCCACAGATAGGACAGTACTGTGTGTACAACTGATATGGGACAGATGTGCTAAAACAGTGTATTCCTACAGCTTTTACTACTGTTGGTGCTTATGCCGTATTGGATTGTGATGTCGGGGTTGGTGATGTTCTACGGAGTAGGAAATCCGACTTCAGGGTGGCGTTCCAGTTGACGTTTTTGGAACTTGGAAATTCCGACTTCCCCGTTCAACTGCAACTCACCAGTAACCTATACCACAAGGGTTCTCCCTCCCTTCAGGAAACCTGAGGCCTGTCAGATTTAGGAGGCAAGATTTACTGGGTTAGCCAGATGACTTTGGGCTTAACCCAAAGGTGTAGCTCGAGTTACAGCAAGCACTGTGTGATGCTGTCCATAATTTGTAACTTGTATATTGGAAATATATTCATATATGGGACTATAACACAGTTTTTAACAAACGGCTGTAGCTTTAGTTTTTTGTTGTAAATAAAAAAAGACCGGTGCACTTAATTGCATTCTTGGCAACAGTCAGATGAGAAGATTGATACCACACTCTGGAACCAGCAGCCAGTTAGCTTAGCACAAAGACTAGAAACAGCTAACCTGGCTCTGTCCAGAGCTAGCAAAATCTGGTCAACAAACCGCTCCATGAAGTTACTGGTCTAATAACCCTTCATAAAACAGCAAATTATTTAGATTTTTGTATGGATAAAAAAAAAAAAGAAGAAACCTTTTATTAGAGCTTAGATTTTGCTAGCTGTTTCCCCATGTCCAGTCTATATGCTAAGCCGGTTGCTGGGTGTAGCTTCATGTTTACCATAAAGACATGAAAGTGATATCAATCATTTCATCTTACTCTCAGAAAGGAAGCAAATAATTGATGGCCTACTTCCTAAAATGTCAAGCTTTTCCTTTCATGTTTTGTGTTGCTTGTTATAAGCAATTTTCTTCAAAAGTGAACAAATGTTAATAATGGCCACCATATTCACAGTACAATTGCTTTTATTTGATAACTATTCAGTTGTTTATATTTATGTGTAGCTTTTGTTTTGTTGGATATTCCCCACCTGGATCAACTTTTCATCTGTTCCTGTCGAATGTCCTACTGGCATTTTTGGTATACAAATGTAATCTACTGCAAGTTGGAATGTCTTTACCAGGGGCGTCGGACTGGGGGGAAAAAGGGGACTGAGTACCCAGGGCACTCATGTGAGGAGGGCCCAAAAAGATGCTAGAATGAATAGCTATGGATGTGGGGAGGGGCCCATAGAAAATGCCTTTCTACAGGGCCCAGAATTTTGTGCTACGCCCCTGGTCATTACATAAATGTAAACCATAGTAAGTCATTAGGACAACAGTGTGGACACACCACCCAACATGCCTATCTAACCAAAATCAGCCTACTTAAGTTGTCTCACACGTGGTGGTGTTTAGGCTCATTCAAGCAAAATAGGGGAAACACATTGGTATTTTTGATTTATTAAGAGTTATTAAGGAAGGTCGTTCCCGCTTTCGCACTTAATAAAGTTGTTTCAATTTCTGTTTAGTGTTGCTTGTTCTGCTCACTATCCACCCAGCCCTCGTCTCTTTCTACTTTTTTTTTTTTCTTGAGAGAGTGGTGTGGGTGTGTTAGAAGGGGCGGGATGACAGACACACAAGAGATCATGCCTGAAACAAAACCATACATGGCTGTTGTCGAAGACACCAGCAAACCAACTCCCTCTTGTAATATACTTCCTTGGGTCTGTAGGCATTGATGCAACCTGAAACTTACTGTGTGTAAAGCTTTAAGCAATGCAATGCCACATGAACAGGCTTTAAGAGCGTCATGTTTTTAAAAGATAAAAGACTGGAGCTTCTATAGTTAATTTTTAACCCCTAATGTTGCAGTATGATGGTACAGCCTACAGTCTGTGAGGATGTTGCTGATAATATTAGTAAAGCAAGACTTTTACGCAGCACAGTGATTCTCAAAGTGAGGTCCAGGGACCCCCAGGGGTCTGTGGCACTCTGCCAGGGGGTCCGGGAAAAGTTTTCAGATTTCTTTTTTTTTACAAAAAGCTTCATAGTTCAAGGAATATGAATGACTTTAAAATCTATAACAGTTCATAGATTACGTTAAATCTATAACTCTTAGAATAAAATATGCAAATATGTTTAATACTTGTTTAGTGTCTTTCTAATCATTTCATACATTTCTTGTGTTTTTCTTATAAGAAAATAGATGTGTAAAAATAAGCTACGTCAAGTTATTCCAAGGGATATACATGAGGGGGTCCCCAGTATATTCTCTAGCTTGTAACGGGTCCTTGGCTGAAAAATAATCGAAACCTCTGCTCTACACAGCAGCGCTGCAACAGGTTTTTGCCCTGGTGGGATGTTTTTTTTTAAAGCTATAAACATGACAGTGAAGTCATCCTGAGCAAACTGTGTTAAGTTTTAAGTGCCATGAGGCAGCTGTACAGTGCACATACTTGCAGATTTGCCTTTTGAGTCACACCGGATCTGAAACTATGTCAAAATATAACATACTCACAGTAGCGAACTTTAACTTTGCTTCCTGCCTGCACTTATTGAATCTTTACAGCAAATGCGACACAGACACTGAACAGGACTTATATAGAGAGCTACACTGTAGTTTATTCATTCATACAAATTCGACGTGTGTAATTGGCAGCCAGCTACAGAGGAAAGCAGGCCCTAAAGGTAATGACACATTGAACCATACAATGTTCCCATCATTCAACCACATAGAAAAGACATACAAAAGTAATTGCACTGGTTGATGTACATTTGACGTACAATCAGTTTCCCTTTTTAACACTGAACTATGGGGAAATGACTGGACTATAAGGCAGGGGGATAAATAACTTCTGACATAGCCAGAATTGTTGATGGAATGTGGGTTTCAATAATGATTGTAGCAGGATCATCTCTAATATTACTGCTCATAATATCAAACATTTGATTCCTACAGGTGCAACAAATGCAACGCAATCTACAGTACGAGAAAGACATTGTTTTGGAATGCATAACTATGGTAATCATAAGGCATATTTGGCAGTTTTTCGTAGTGTCTGCAGTGAACTTCCTTTCAGACGGACGTTCCTTCCTTTAGCTCCACGTATTCTCCCTTGAAAACAGAAATGAAGTGTCAAAATTGACAAGCGTACCAAAACAACATGAGCTTATAAGTTTGTATGTGTAGTCCTAGCATGTCAGGTGTCTCACCTTGCCCTCCAGGTGCTCCTGTAGTGTTCTCACTGTGTCTCTCTCTTTGGTCAGCTGCTCCTGAGTGGCTTTGAGAAGCTGCTGAAGCTTGGTGGCTGCCTGGCCCAGGTCTTTGGACAGCTTCTTCTCCTTCTCCAGGCGCTCCTGTTCAAGCAAATGTAGCAGATGTGAATGTTACTTCAGCACCAAGCAAAAAGGAGACTCAATATGGAGACATGGAATAAATACAGATCACATCATGTGATCATAAAATTGTGAAATAATTCAGTAACCTTTTTAAACTCAGCTTGTTATTAAATGTGACTTCTTCCGGCTTTTTCCACAATAACAGTTTATTGCAGGTCATTTAAAAAAAAAAAATATTTCCAAAGTCGGTTTTATTTTACAGTGCCATTTTCCCAATGAACTTTCAATTTTAATTTTGCCAATTTTCACCACAAAGTCTTTATCTGTTAATCATGACAAACGGGGCAGAGCCAGTTAAGTAAATGGCCGTTCATTCATTCAGACAGATGCAGCAGCCAAGTGGCGTTATGAAATATAACTGTTAAAGAAAAATGATGTGAGGTAAAAACCGATTTTGAGAAAGGACATTTAGAAATAAAAACTGCTGTATTAAATTAAATCAACCTGCAATAATAAGCAAAATAATAAGAATGAGCCGAGTTTTTTCCTTTGAAATATTGCTCAAATTCATGGTTATACTTGTATTCATATTAGTCTGTTTTTACAATGTCTTATTTACTAATGAACACTTGGGCCTCCTTAAAATGAGTGAGGGTGAGGAGAAAAAAAAAAAAGCTCTGTTCAATGACAGCGTTAGAGAGGACAACTTCAAATCAATTTTGAATCACAGCGTTAAAACTATGGAGCTGGTGAGTGTGTTCCTGTTAGGAGCAGGACTGCCCGTCTCTCTGAGATACTCTGCAGGTTATGAGATTCAGAAAAATGCAGGACAGATGAAAAAAAAAATAAAAGCAATAATCGCAGTTAAATGTTTGGATTCTGCCTGGCATTTGTGACCGCACCTTCAGCTGAGCAACGTCTTCCGTTTCAGCTTGTGGTGACTCTGCAGAAACATTCACAAGATCCAACTGAGCCTGAAGTTCTGTTATAGTCTTCTGGGCCTAGGAGGTTGACAACACACAAAAACACACTGATGTTATTCACTGAAAGTGTTTTAGTCACCCTCTGGTGTGAGGAGACTAATAAATAAAGAGTGCATCAACTACGGCTGCTACCTGCTCAAACTCTTCTGAAAGCTGCTGTCTCTGAGCCACCTCCCCGTGCAGCTGTTCAGTTGTCTGACTCAATGTGTTCTGGAACTGATGGAAGACAAAAATGCCACATACGCAATAAATACACACCCACAGACACACACACACACAAATGGCTAATGTATACGTGTGTATAAAAACAGTCTCGTCACAAAGCAGCAGCACTACACGCCCAGACAAATAAGCTGATCGACCTGTGTGAGAAGTTAGTTGCCCCTAAAGTCATACACAAACGTTCTGTTGATGTTATGAATCATACAAGCAAATATTAGATAACAAGAGGAGGAGAGACCATGCTAAAAAAAAAAAAAGGTGAGGAAAAAGCAGTGGTTAGTGTTATGTCCACTCAGACAAAGCAGACAGTGGTTAGCGGTTAGCATAAACCGCCGCTGTGTTGGAGGAGTACTGGACAGACTGGAAATACGGCACTTTGTCCGTGTCACGTGCTACTTTAGTATCTGTGCGTCGTGGCCACATCCTTGATTTAGGACATAGGTGTGACCGTGTGTGGAGCCAGATCACAAACAACATTTCTTAATAAATACAGAGTAACAAATCAACAACAAGTTTATGTTTGGATGTTCTACTAAATTAAACAAGGCTCATTAGATAAGTCATTGAAAGACAAAAACAAGATCTTAGGAGAAGTGTCCTAGTCACTGTCCAGTACTCTCTGACAGGAAGTGAAGGGTGCCCCTGTGACTTGTGCACCCTGACCTGACTGGGTTGAGCCTCAGCTGGGCCATTCGGTTCTCGCTGAGCCCGCATCGTGATCTCGCCCAGCTGCTCTCTGACCTGAAACAGGAAGCCGCCATGGGTTACATAACCTCCCAGTCCCCGTTGTGTTGCATGTCACCGACACCTTTAAAGAGGGATTTCCACAAATTCCCTGACACGTGGCATCTCATAAATAACACATCTCCCTCTCACCTCAGTCACACCGTTATATAGGACTGTGTAAATGTCTCCGTCTGCAGGATAAGAAAGCAGGTTAAGCCAGTAAAGTCACCTGTACAAGCTCCTCCTTGTGTGCCTGGGCCTCCTTCTGGGCCAAATCCAGCTGGCTCTGACACCCCGACAGCTGCAGCATCAGCTGAACACAGAGCACAGCATAGGAATGAACAGCTGTCAGACAGGTTTAATTTTAAATGCACCACAAGAGGATGATACTTTAAAATATGATAAATGTTTTTCTAAGATTTCATTAAAAAAAATAAAAATAAAAAAAAAACTCCCCCACAGTGTTATATCAAGTATGAATTGCTAATTCTTTACATTGACCACCATTTCTAAATTTCAATAATTAAACAAAACTTTTTGAATGATATTATTCAATCAATAAATAGGTAGAAAAGTGTCCTGAAGTTGTCTGAATCTGGATATTATTTGAAAACAAAAGGACTTGAGACTCTCACGGCTTGTGATGTTGAAATATTATTATAACAAAAAATACAAATGAGTTTTGAGTATGAATGTACCACCTTATGTAAAAAGAATACATTTAAAAATGCAAATAATATGCAAGTCCACCTCCTTAGTTGGGGAACTTGCACAGAAAAATACATATATTTCTTTCAGCAGCAGTGCCAGTTCCAGTGATGTTGCAGATTGAACCTGCTCATGTACCTGCTCCATCTCCTCCGAGGTCCCCTGGTTGTCTGACTGCTTCTCCAGCTGGGCTTCCAGAAGCATCATCTGCTCCTTCAACTGCAGCGGGAACCAAAATAAACTGGTTTACGTAGCAGCACACATTTCTAACCTGCTAGCTTAAATCACTTAAACTAAATCACTTAAACTGAGTGTGGAAAACACATCCTCACCTGTTCTATACTTTGGTTTTCTGCCTCCAGCTTGCTGACCTTCTCCAAAGCCTAGTTATGTGTGAGAAGGACTATTAGGAGGGTTTAAAAATACGGAAGGGGGACCCACACATGGTAAAAACAATGTCCATCCAAGTCATAGGGATTTTAAGGAGGCATTATAACTTACCACCCCCAGCTGTTCCTCTGAGTTAGCCATCTTGGACTTCCATACCAGCTCTTCTTCTTCCACACTCTTCTGCAGATCTTTCAGCATTCCTTCCTAAAGCAGAAGGGACACGAGATTAAATGAGCTGTATACATTTAGCCCATATTCACACAACTCAGTTTCCCAATCACTTACTGTTTCAGCCAGGACGGTCCTGTACTGTTCACATTCAGCCTGCAGTGTGCCGTGGCTCTCCTCAGCCTCCTTCAGTTTCTCGAGCAACTCCTGAGACAAAGAAAACGCATTCAGAACATCTTCCGCTGGGCCAATTCAAACCAGTATATGGAAAGTGTATAGACTTGTGGCTTACAGGCAACGCTGTGCTCGACTGAGACGCTTGGCTCTGCTGGCTGAGAGCCTCCTGAGCTTTCTGCGTAAATACTTGTAACCAGTTGGACTAAGTGAGGAAAAAGCAGACATGAATAATTCATGTGCACATTATTTTACAGTAGAATGACCAAAATCATCAGAACAAAAGATCATTCAGCAACTCCTCTTCTGAAATCCCCGTTTCCTACCTGCTCTGTCTCTACGGGTATCTGTGGGAAGAGTGTCTGGAGAGTTTCTTTGGCTTCAGTTTGAAAAGCTGCCAGTTCTGCCGTAACGTTCTGCTGAAACAGTGGATGACATAATCAGGAAGGTGATAAAGAGGAAAGCAGTCTCAAGTGATAAGCCACAGGTTTGTATAGAGAGCCTTACTGCATCAATGGTGGTCTTTTCTCTCACTTCTCTCAGCTCCTCTTGTAGTGATGTGACAAGGGTATCCTTCTCAGCCAGGCTAGCCAAAGAAACAAAATACTCAAAACTGAGATCTATAACAGAGCTAACCATATGTGAGACTGATCTTTTTTCATATGCCGAGACTCATTTACCTGTTCTGTAGTAGTGCCAGCTCTGTGGAATTATCGGACTGCTGAAACAGAGTGGACATGCAAATGAGTCACTGAGATAATTCTTTTGTTCTGCAGGGCAGCTCTAGCAGTAGAATCATGTTGAGAGGTACACTTACTGGTGTGTTGTTAAGTTGCACCATCTCTTCTTTGAGGTTTTTAAGTTCATCCTGAAGCGATGTGATGAGGCTGATATCCTCACTAAAAAAGGCACAGACAATTTGGATAAACTATAAATAAGCAGAGAGCACACCAAGATGTAGAAAATCCATAAGATTTGAGTCGAATACATGGATAGTAAAAAGGCATCATACCTCTTATTCCTTTGCTCCAGCTCAACAATAGTGTTCTCCTGTTAGAACAGCAGATTATTTTTTTTATTATTAGCAGTGCCACCGTACAAGTTAAGCAATTTCGCTTCAATAATCGAGAAGTAATACTATTTGGTAATAGATGTAACAGCAGATGCTTGCAACACTTACAGCAGCTTCCTGCTTCATCTGCAGTTGCTTCAGTTCCTCATTAAGCGTGTTCAACTGGTCATCTCTCTCCTGAAGGCTAAAGAGGGGGGCATAGCATTTCAATCAATACATGCAACGGCTCTGGATCTGATGTGGACACTGAAGAAAGGAGGCACAAACACTTACCTGAGCTTTAGCTGTTCCACTTCTGCAGCATTCACCTGCTAAATCAGATATAACAAACATCCTTAGGGGTGACTGTGTGTGGTCAAGCATCTGGCCATTTCAGAAAAGTCAACCTGACAAAGTATGTCCTACCTGATTGTTACCCTCCTCCTTTTTGGTCTGACTGGCCTCAAGCAGTGCGTTGATGGAGGCCACCTGCTGTACAAGCTGGCTTTTCTCTGCCTGTGTCTCCTCCAGCTGGGTAGTGAGGGCATCCGCCTGAGCAGAGCACTCACTGATTTCAGCCTCCAATCTCCCAATTCGCACCTGAAACTCTGCAGGGACAAAACACAGAACTCACAACTTATTCCATATTCTATAATATAGTCAATGGTTCCCATTTTCATTTTTTACTATCAAGATGCCATGTTAACTCCTAAGCCTTAACATCAAGCAACCATTTAGATGTCGTTTCCCCATTCTCTGACCTGAGAGTTTGCTGCTGTCCTGCTGGGCATCATCCAGAGTGGCCTGCAGGCTGTTGTTTTTACTCTGTGTTACTCTGAGCTCCTCACACACCTCCTCCAATCTCCTCTGCAATGCCTGCTCGCTATCCCCATGGCTGGCCTGACAACAACATTGATCAAGATGTGTCAAACAGCAGGGGGCAGCAAAGATACACAAAATGATCCTACGTGGCAGCATTGCTTGACAAGGCAATACAAGGGCATTTCTCTTCAAACACACTGCGACACATTCAGAGAAAAAGAATGTTCACAGAATCCACTTATTAGACAGACAATCAGAACATAACTTGGCTTGAGGATATGGAACAAGAAAATAAAAATTGACATTTTAACAGTCAAGCAATTTGTTTGGGATTTTTTTTAAAGGAAGTGTTTTGTAGGAAGTGCTTTGAACTTCTGGGAATTTGGAGATGGTTAGCCTGCACTTCTATGACAGACTCAGTTAAACCAGCCAATTGTTGATGACGACTGAATGCTGACCACAGTCCAGCAACACATTTCACAAAAGGAGCAAAACTCAAAAAAGAACCATCTTGCATTATTTGAGCATGTCTAATGTATATTGACAGCCTGAACCATTACATAACATGTTTAAAAGCCTTAAACTGTTACGAAGTATTGTTAATAAATGATTAAACTAAATGAACAATGGACTGTCAGGAAGTGCTGACTCACTTGCTTCACATAAGCCGTTATAGTTCAGACCAACAGCATTCCATCAGTGAGTGACTGCGTAGGCTGATTGCAGAGAAAGGTTTTCCCTGCAGCCCCATTATTGTATGGCTGCATTTCAGTCCAGCCCTGGGCTATGTGATTACCAGGCAGTTAAACTTCCCATAACATTAGAGGGATGGGGGATATGTAGGAATGGTCTGGGCTTGCATTTTGAAGAGACTCTGTAACTAACTGGCTGCTCAAACAAAAAAATCAGCATTAAGAAGAAAAAAAAAAAAAAAAGATGGAATACATTTGATTCCATGTGGAAACTCGATCACATCCTATATCATTTTTAATAGAGATAATGTGGTGTTCCCAAGCCGACCTGCAGCAGGGAGAGCTGCTTCTCAGTAGCGGAGACCTTGGCCTCCAGCCCTTTCCTGATGATCTCATCAGCATGCAGACTCTCTGTCTTCTCTCCAAGTTCCTTGGTTAGCTTTGTGCATTCCTGACGCAGCTTGGCCAGCTCCGCATTTTGCCTGAGAACAGAATGAAAGACAGAAGGAGAGGCACACGGAGAAAGAGTCAGGACACAAGCCTCACAAACATAAGAGCCAATCTTGGTACTCCAAACATGCTTTTGGATTTGTACACACTGTACTCAATTGTCACTTTATTTAGTATCAGTATAAAGAGGTAAAATGCATGTCAGTATGGATCACACTGCTTCTCATTTACTGTTACTGGGGAAACACTCACTTGCTCTCAGCCTGACTGGTGGCTTGGTTGAGGGCATCACGGAGAATAGAGTTCTCCTGCTGTAGACGGGCTAGCTGGGCATTGGGGCCTTTTTCCAGCTGGTCCTGCAGGCTGACAATCTGTAAAATGATTTTATTTTTTTTTTAATTTAATTTTTAATAAACCAGCCATGTTGGACTCTCGCACCTTGGACAGCTGCTTTTAATCCTTTGCAAGGCAACTCAAAAAATGAAAAACTGCATTTTCACTTCAAATTAGTAGCCAGATCACCAGAAGGACAATCTCAAATGTACTCATCTGGATTGGACATTAAGAAGTTGTAGTATTCGTGTATGAGAACTGACCTTTGCATTGAGGCCCTGGGTCTGTGCTACATGGTCCTGGTAGCTGGCCTGCATTCGTGCTTGCAGAGCAATCATTTCTTGCTCCCTCTTACTCAGCTGGGAACTCAGCCTCGTTTCCACACTGGCCACCTTGGACTTCTCAGCAGACAGCTCCTAAAAAACAGACAGCACAGTCAGAGGGCAGATTTAGATTCATTGGAATATGTCTGTGGCCAAAGAACCATTTCAGATACCCTGGCTTTTTCTGTAGTGCCAACATAATGACATTTTTATTTAACACTTGGTTTGGGACAAGGACATTTCAAAAGTTATAAATGTAAAAAATGTTTCTGTAAAATTTGGTGTGACCTTTTCATGTACTGCCACCCAAAGGCTGACATAGATAATACATGACATACTAAACATTGAAATTGAGCAAGCCCTTAATGCTTCTTAATGGATGTGGTCTGTACATTGCATTCAACTTCTTAACTTTCCTCTAGTGCCACCTTCAGGACAAAAGACAAAGAGGACTGCAATCCAAAATATCAGTACACGTTTATGTTCAGAGAATTAACCCATTCAATTTGAGTAACGTGGCTTTTTCCTTCATTGCTACATTCAGGCCAAACTACACCTTTTGCCTCATTACTAAAAAAGGATTCAAGAATAAAAATTTTCGTCCATCCAACAATTTTGTTGTCTCATAGGGCAGCCAGCAAGGCTATAGACCCTTGTACGTCTCACCTTGGTGAGTTCTCTGAGACGGTTCTTTGCTGCAGATGCATCCTCTTGTTCTAAGGCCAGCTGTTTCTCCCTCTCCTCCAGTTGTTTCTTCAGCATGGCCACTGGGTCTCCTTTCTGAGAGGCCTGAAAACGTGTAGATACACAGAAAGACAGCAAAAATAAAGTGGGTCTTCCTACAAGTCTCATATGCATTCAGTGAACTATGAAGTGCCTGTACACCCCAGCAAGATTCAGGTATCTGAATACAGGTGTCTTTTTCTTCAAAACTAATTGCAGTGTCCGTTACCATATGCCAGGTGTCCTGAATGATGCCGACTTTCTCAGACAGGATCTCGATGAGCCTATGGGCCTCTCCCTCACTGAACACCATGCTACTGATGGTGGACACCAGAGCCTTGTAGGGCAGGTAGAGAGGAGCATCAGCAGAATCCACTGCTGCCACTAAAGAGGCAAACACAAAATATGTCAATGACACACACAATATAACAACTGTGGCAAAAGATAAGGAGTTCAGGGTTATTTCAGGTTTAAAACTAAAAAGCCAACAGTTTTACAGCTCATTAGGTTGTCACAGTGAAGTCCAAATTCCCACACTGCCTCAAGAAAAGGACAAGGTTGCGACTTGTCCTTTGAGTCTGGGGCCCTGGGCAGCTGGGGATGGCAAAATGATGGGGCACTGTGGCACCAGGCAGAGACAAGCCTCAGGCAAGGGAGAACCCCACTCCCTTTTCCTACCCATTGTGATGGCACTGAGAGCCTTTGTCAGCTAACAAAACAGGGCAGTGGTGTTTGGACAAGCTGGCGTGCTCTATGCCCTCCAGAGTTGAGTGCCAGACATTACCCACTACTGCCATTGGCCCTACTTTCCATGGGTACACAGTTAGAAGTTCATCAGTACTGACAGGGTATTACTGCCTTAGATTGTGAGTGTATGTACGTGCGACTCAACTGTACTGGCATGCCCCCAATGCACCTCGAAAAACATTCAAGTCTGAATATTATCACCAGTGTTATGGCTAATGAAGTTCCTGTCTTGACAAACATTTCCACTTCCAAGGAGAAGGCTAATTTTTAACAATGATGGTTCTAGTGTAACAACAACATATTGATATACTACAGTGCAGCTTTGATTCTTGATATGCAGAGAAGGGTTTGTGGGCAAGTGTAGTTTGCAGAGACTTGCATAAGCACATGTCAAGCAAAACAGTAGTCCTTGAACAGTGCATCGATTAAACGATTACTGGTTTACCAGGAAAAGACATCTGGCAGCGGGCTTAGTCAAGACCAAAAGACATCTTGTAGAATAAAAACAACAAAAAATAGTTTAAAAAGTCCCACAAATCAGTGTATAAATAATGAAATTTGAAATAGGGACAGTTACTAAGCACCTAAAGATAGCATACAGCTGTGCTGTGATTTTGGCATAGTGGCCACACTCGAAACTGCAGGTTAGGTGATACCCTTCACAGCCTTGGTCATCACACTACAGACAGAATTCAGAGAAAATCTGTAGATTTCAACATTTTGGTTATTTGCTTTAATAATCACTTTAAAGACTATAGAACTATAAGATGAGCTATCATATTTTATTATTTCTAAAATAAGTCCCTCCCACCCTGGAAACCCTCCCCTCTGGCAGCAGCCTGCGGTCCATCAGGACCAAAACCTCACACCACAAGAACAGTTTCTTACCGACTCGGTGGGCCCGGGACCCCCACTGAGTCTCTGACAGACTCTCAATCCCCACCCTCAGTCACTACACGTTACATTAACACACATCCTGGACTATTACCCCTGACCAAAGCACATATTATATACACTGAACCTTTTCACATGCCCTGATCAATATTTTTGCACAACTTGCACTAAACCGTATAGCCCTCCTTCTTTCCCTTTCTAAAAACAGTTATAATGTACATATTTGTTACTTTGATAGTGTATTTTTTCATACTTTTTTTGTAATATATCTAATCTGTATTTAAGTTCTTGACTGTAGCAGTCTTTGCCTTATTGCTTATTCCCGCTTTAAGGATTATATTTTGGGGCTTTTCCCTTTATTCAATAATGACAGTGGATAGACAGGAAAGGGGGAGAGAAAGAGAGGGGATGACACGCAGGAAAGGGCCGCAGGTCGGATTCGAACCTGGGCCGCTGCAAAGGACTCAGCCTATATGGGGCACACGCTCTTACTGGGTGAGCTAGAGGCCGCCCTGTTTATTCCCTTTTTAAAATGTTAATGTATGCACCTAATATACAGAGGCAAAAAAAGTTTGATAATAACTATGTTTACAATTACAAAATATAAATGTATTACATCCCTGAAACATATCTGCTTACCAGACTCAGTCTTTTTCTTGGAGGCCTTCTTCTTGGGCTCCTGTACTTTTGCTGCAACAGCAGGAGCCTGCTGAGATCCCACTGGGGTCACTGCCATCACTGGCACGTCTTTAGTGACAGCTTCCAGCACTGGGGCAGTCTTGGATGGAGCTGGTGAAGACTTGGCTGGGGCTGCAGTAGACTTGGCTGGGGCTGCAGCAGATTTGGCTGGGGCTGCAGCAGATTTGGCTGGGGCTGCAGCAGACTTAGCTGATGCAGGGGCAGACTTAGCTGATGCAGGGGCGGTCTTGGGTGGGGCAGATGCAGAGGATGGAGCGGTTGCTTTAGTTGGGGCAGATACGGGGGCCTGGGTTAATGCAGGGGCTGCGGAGGACTTGACTGGTGCAGGGGCAGCCACAAGTGGGGCCGTTTGGGTAGAGGCTGGCTCCACCTTAGCCACCTTCTTCTTCTTTTTCTCTTTAGGTGAGGGTGAAGGTGAGGGATCAGAAAGAGCAGGGCTTGGTTCAGCAGCAATCTTTGGTTGGGTGACTGCTGGTGCTGGGGCTGCAGTTGGCTTAACCTCAAAAGCAGGGACAGGTTCCGGGGGAGGGGCAGGAGCAGGAGCAGCAGCTACAACTGGAGCAGCAGCAGGCTCAATGACTGCCTCAGCTTCAACTTCCTCTTGACATTTTTCAGCCTCTGGGATCTTTCCATTGGGCTTTTCTTCTTTTTTCTTGCCACGGCCCTTCTTCTCAGAGACCTTGTCCCGCTTCTTTTTGTCAGACCGAGACTGTATTTTACCCAACTCCCTGCGTTGTTTAGCCAGGGCCTCCTCATAAGAGGTCTCCTTCATGGAGAAGGAGGAGACAAGAGCAATCCCGATAGCAGAGATCACCATGAATCCACCAAATACCATTATCCCAAGGGTCTGGGGGTCATAGATATCCATTGTTGAATTTCAGTTGACCTAAAAAGAGAGTGACAGACTTGTCAATACAGTTAACAAATAAAACAATTTATTTTCCCAAAGAAACTGCTTGCTCTGGAAAACCAAAGTCCAGGGATTTCTAACGAGGGGAAAAAGAAGTCCATATACTAATTCATAGGTAAGCCAAAACTGTAACACCACCAAAAGTATTTCTTTGTACCTAGGCAAAATGAAACTGAACTGACGGTAGCTGCATTACAGAGCATTTGATGAGATATAATTCTGAATAATAGGCATATGATGTCTGGAGAACAACCTTTCCCTTCAAAGAGCTCAAGGTGTCACTGTTATCCCCTTAAACTTTTGCCTTGAGACTGGCTACTTAATGAAGACCGGCACATCTTATCAGCAAACTGTGTGACAAATAGCAGCTGCTCAGAACCCATTTGCCATACAGCCTTCCACCTTGGGCAAAACATATGTGTTCATGCAGCTCAAATTCACTCTCATAGTGTAATCTCATACACTGACTGGGTCGTTTTGAAGACCAGCACTGAGCTTTCTGAGTTAAGTACGAGCACTGAAACAAACTAAGCCAAAGTGACTACTATTAAATATCAGCACCAGGCTAAGAATGTCCTCCCCTCAAACATACAATAACAGTTGTAATTTCTGTGCACTTTACAAAATACAGTGGTCCTATATGAAAAT
Organism: Sander vitreus; assembly: GCF_031162955.1. Lineage (NCBI taxonomy): Eukaryota > Metazoa > Chordata > Actinopteri > Perciformes > Percidae > Sander > Sander vitreus. Next base: position 12,189,361 of record NC_135871.1, on the reverse strand, counting down.
GTAATATTACTCACAAGCAGAAAGCCCCATTATTTTGGTTGTATTATACATCCAGAAATACAGCAAAAATGTTTTTAGAAACAAAATCAGAGTAAGTGTGCAGAGTAAGTATTATAGTATAAAGATTATTTTATTTGCATATACAAACATCATTATACCTGCTGTTTCTGTAAATGTTCCTGCTATAATTCACGTTCAACCATCGACAATGAGTTATGGAAAGGTTAGTAGATCCTGTGTAGGCAAATTGCCAGAACAGCTATTACACAAACATTATACTGTATATGCTAAAATGATCAGTACTATTATGGAGTTATGTGCATGTGTGAAAGGGGCTTAAGACAAATCAACTACACTTTAAAACAACCTAAATAAGAATTTAAGGCAGAGAACAAAACACAAACCATAGAGGTGAAAAGGGTTTCAGACAAAACGTACATTAGCAGCAACTGCAAACACTTCCAGCAGTTGGCTGGTGGTTTGTGTTAATTTCCTGCCGTGTAAAAAAAGAAAGAAAAGAAAACCCAATCCCTTAAAGAATCTTTCAACTATCCCTTTAAGGCTCTTGGAGGCTATTGTCACAAACTAGAATGTTTAGCCTGCAGTGAAGGAAAGTTGGCTGAGAGTAGATCTATAGCAGCTTTAGGGACACTAAAACGCCCTCTTTGATCTATTCTTGCAGCGCAGTCATATCCATATATATATATATATATATATGTATATATATATATATATATATATATATATATATATATATATATATATAAATAAATGGATGTTATCACAACATAGAATTCATAAATGCAAAAAAGTACAATAAAGTGGAGCTTTACTGTTTTAAAACAAACCGATATTGTGACATGGTAGAGGAACACTACTGCGCTACTTTAGTACAATGGAAACAGTCCAGAGTCCCTGTTCATTGCTGGGTCTAATAGCAAGAAGCAAAAGGTAACTTTGTACTGCCTCCTTATCTTATCCATTGTCACACATCATTGCATCTCCACTCAGACTAAACTAAAACATATGACTTCAAAAAAGGGACTCAGGGTGACTTTCTGAAAATAAAAGTGCATCTCAAGGTCCATAAGTAATAGGAATAAGATGAAACTTGCTACATTGTAACAATTACATGCTACAGTATATAGCCTATAAATCTAACAAAAAATCTGGATTTCATTCATGGGCAATGGAATACCTACAGGGGGTGCATTACATACATGGATTAGTCTTCAGCTAAAATATGTAAATGCATAAATTTTTTCCCCCTTGAAGACAGTAGTTGTCTTTCATTACTTTTAGTTTCAGACATACTGTACGGATGAGAACTATTCGTGCACACTTTACACAAACGTATAGTTACACACTTAAAGGTTACTTTAGCACAAACGCATCGACTTCAAAGAACTTCCAAGATAAATAATACAAGATCATTTTAATATCAAACGAAAACTAAAATTACAATACTGAGAACACAACTAAAAGGCCTCGAAGATGTATGAAACAATAAAGACGTATTGTTATCCATTCAATCGTAAGTGACATTAAAACAAATAAAGAGTGTGTAATCCTATAATTATTTTTTATTTAAAATGCTTTCAATCATTACTTGCAATCTAGTATTGTAGCTAACACTATGAATCAATGAACTTGGCTATCGCCCTGCACATAATGGTATAAAGTGTCGGTTTACGACGGTTTAATAAAACTGTAAACAAAATAGCTAGTGAGGGTCGAAAACTAAAATTGTTTTAGATAACTTGAATCGGCTGTCTTTTTGTACTACTAGTTAGCTCAGAAGTTAGCAGTAGATAGCTTCCCAAGCTAGCTGGCTCAAATGAATTAAAAAAATTCCAAGACTCCCACATTTAACGTTACCTCGTTGGTGATGTAGCTACGTCTGCTTGCTTCAAAGTGAATGGAGAGAGAGAGAGCGAACGTAACTGTCAATTGAAGTGTTTTCTGTGCAAAGCTACCTATTTCTCCAGCTATCTAGCTAACTAGCTTTTTCCAGTGCTCTCCCCCCTCACTCAGCTGGAGAATCCGTGATCCGCTGTGAAGTCGTGGCACTTCGAGCTGGCTAGACGTGCTGGCCCCATGCCCCAGACAGCTGCCATAAATCAAGAAAGCTTCTGATTGGCTGGAATACACTCAATCCGAAAATGAGCATGTTGGGAGTTGTAGTCTTTTATATTCATGAAAAGTTTCAACAAAGGTCAACAAAGTGTTGGTTTGAAATGGAAAGTAACAAAGTACGTTTACTCAAGAATAGTGCTGAAGTAAATCTTTTTAAGTAGGCTACCGACTTTTTTTCTTTAGTATTTTAGCCATTTGAGACGTCATACTTCATACGTTTCAAAGAGAACACTGCGTTTTTTTTGTTGTTTTTTTACTCAATGTAGGCCTATACAGTTAGTAACAGAATTAGTTTTGTTTGCAAAAACAGTTTTCCCCTTTGGTTTTCCCTTGGCTGTTAAAATCATAGTACTCTGAACGGTCTGGCTGTATCATTTATGCATATGTATAAGTATCAGCTTGTTCTGTTTTTGTTCTTGTTTACACTGAGAGAAAAGCCTACATGTTTTGTTGTGGTTGCACCATTCCATCATATTAAAATATTCAACATATCTTGTGCATAAATATATATTTTTACAAATGTCCCCGAAATTCAGCCTGGCACTTTTTGTATGTTTGTAAAGTTTGGTATCTTTATACAATTTAAAATAGAGTGTTTCAACCAAACTATACTTTATCTCTGATACATAAATACCTGTACTGCTGGGACTTTTAGGCCACTAATCTCTACTACCTACTACCCTATCTACGATCCAAATCATTTGTTGAAAGCATGACTTCTACTTTTACTTTTATTTATTTATTTTTCTTCTTGATAGACCAGAGCATTAGGATCATTTCACACCTAGAAGTCTCTCAAAAAAGACAACAGGCCTCCCTGAAATGATCATTAGCCACACCTAAATGTGCGGAAAGGTTACCTTCAAATTGCAGGATAACATTGTTAGTACTAGTGACGTTCTAGTTCTGACAGTCCTTCTGGGAAGGCTTGTTTACCACACCCTACATATACATAAAATAGCACATGGAGATTATAGGTATTGTATTAATGTGATGCATCAAAACAATGTGATCATTAAATAAACACAACATTTAACATTCAAGATAATGGAACATTGCTCTGTCCACACCCCGGGTGTTGAAAACTGTTTTCATGGGCATCCTTGACACAACTTCTCTTCAAACTGCTTAATAAAACAGTTTAAGTTCATGCACTTGTTGCTCATGTCTGGTCACAGAAATTAACCAACTGTAAAGAACCTCACATTACTTCAACAACCTCAGGATACTTACTTGCATAAACTGCTGTAAAATAAAAATGATCCGTCACGCTCTAAGTATTTCTGTTGTGTGATGAAATTAAATACTTGTCTTGTTGGTCTATGCATGTACACTACGTAAATTTGTCAGAATTTGAGATTGTGTTTGTATTGTGTGCATGAAAGCAACAGACTGCCTGAGCAGGGCAGGGCACACTGACATAGAAAAGGTTTGGCCTCTGGTCCTTTGAACTTTTTAGTGTTGCGTTATTTAAGGAAGAAAATACTTGTATAGAACTCCTAAGTGCTACAAAACTCTGAGATTCTCTGAGAATCAGAAAGAATTATGTGACAGAGCTGGTTTGTCTGTCTTTACATTTACTGTATACCATGCAACTCAGGAGGAAAGATATGGAAAAAGGATTTTAAAAACCTGTACCTGTATGCAAATGTTGTTTATCAGTATTTTTTGCCCCCAACGGCTCTAGGATTAGGCACTGGTTATGGTCAGGGTTAAGGTTAGGGTTAGGGTTAGGTGCCTTGGAGGCAGCGGTCGCAGCGCTGCCTGGAAGGAGCAGTTAGGGGCAAAAAACACCATTGAGTGCAAATGTTACCTTAGGAGCACCAGGAAGAAACATCCTGTTCTCTTTCATTAAGGAAGCACAGACAGTTCAGTTTCACCAAGTCTGGCAGGTGCACTTTTTTTTAAAAGTGAGTCCCTTCAGAGGACATGGTTTCTATTTGAAGAGGCCTTCATGCTTCATGCCTCCAGTTTTGCTCCAAGGCTTCCATCTGCATTTATCATGACCTTTCAGTTGAACAGTATAGAGCTGCGGGACATGAGGCAGGTGCTTTCACACACTCAGTCAACTTCAGTAAAATGTTGGTTCTTTTTCAGTTCATGTATCCATGACCTCAGCAAGTGGTAAAAGACTCAGAAACATCTATATTTTGTGACATAACAGCATGAAACAGATTTAATCTTTTACACCAGTGCAGACAACTTTTATTTCTGCTATTAGAGCAAGAACTGGGGAAATTCTTTATCATAATACAGCAGCTATACAAAGGGAACATGAATAAGACTAAATTTAGCACTGATACTTCTGTTTCACTCTGATACACTCAGATCAGTAACTATAAAGTGATATAAGCCCTCTATACTGTAAGTATATGCCTAGCCTATGGCAACTTAAAACAGACATTTAGGTCTTGTATTACTAATTTCTCTTCATGTTCCAAAAAGAGGTCTTGTTCTTTGGATCCATCATAGCAATAATTATTTAATGACATGCTTTAAAACCCTTTTCTCTGATCCCTGTTGGCAAACTAACCTGTTTGCACTGATAATGTGTTACGAGCTCATTGGCTCTACGGTAGTGTGTGTTTTCATCCAATCAGTGAACTGACCAAAACAGGAGATGTCAATATTGACAAATCCATCATGGGCAGGTACAGTATATTCTGTTTGTGCACGACTGCACATACTAGTTACAACTTTCTTTCGCCACGTCTCTTTTAGGTGTAACCTTTCACTGCTGTATGTGAGTAATGCAAAAGCTTATTGCTTTAAAAATATATATAAGCATATAAGCATCATAGATAAAGATATTTATCTCAAAAGAGTTTCACATGGGCTGTAGTGTTACTGCAGATTATTTGTTTAGGTCATGTTGCTAAGCTCTATTAATGAAGACATGTGCATTTTGTTGGTGGCGATTCCCATGAGCGTTCTGGCATTTCCTCAAAGCTTACCTAATACACCACACAGTCCCATCACAGGATCCACTGTGGTCAATGGATTTAACACAAACATGCATACAGCTGTTTAAATTCAGGATTAGTGGAAACAGGATACAGTGGATAGATAGATACCGCCATCTAGTGGTATGATAGGCCACTCTTTAAAATTCAGATTCAGTGCATTTTCATGCAACAGAAAACGGTTTGTATTTTTGCTTTAAAATAAGTTATAAACCCTCACAACAAATACAGAATTCCACAGATCAATCATGGGAAAGTAGGATTTATTCAATGCCATTATTACAAATTTATAAAAAATGCTAATGTTCTGTAAGAAAAGCATAACGTAAAGGAATTCACACAGGTGGAATCCATTAGAAATACATTCAATTTCTTAAAAAACAACAATGCATTTTAACACTCCACTGAGCCTGGTCATGATTGTAAATTATTTTCCATATTCTTAGTGCATCTTTTAATAAACAAAATGTTTAGGGGATCTGGTAAATATATCAGGTCTGATACATAGACCATCAATTGCAAAGAGGAATTTAGGGCAAAATAAGGAAACAACAACATTGACACACTGAAAGGTGAATAGGCCGAGTTGGTTAGTGGCAAAAGCAGCTGTTGAGAACATCATACATGTAGTGCAGGGATATTGCAAATAAAAGCAAAATGCAGACAAAATGCTAGATGCTCAAATAGCTTACGGTTTGACTTATTCTCCTCACTAATCTCTTCATTAAATCTTGCGTAACTGATGTGCATCTTTGATAACTGTGGGATCTGAGGTCACTTCTTACAAAGAAAGATGTGGGGACCGATCCAACTGTCAACATCTGAGGTGAAGTGCAGCTATTTTAGAACACTATCAGATGATCTGTCTTGTCTTATAAGTCAGTCATAAGTTTTCCTTACTAAAAGGTTGGTTTGGTAGAACTCTAATGCCAGGAATGCAGAGCATGAGGATGTTTTTTTCCAGGCACAAGTTTTGCTTCTGTAAAACTGTTCCATTAGCAAAACAAAAAAGCCCCAACAGAATAAGTATTTGAATCATAAAGATTAGGTTATGAGAAAAAGAAAAAAAAACAAAAAAAGAAAAAAGGTATTTAAAGTGTACATGTGAGAAGAGCTTAGAGCCATAATTTGTTGGAGGCAAACATATGGTCATAAAGGCAAGATTTGTACTATGTGCATAATGTAAAAATTGAGAAAACAAGAAATTAGGAAAATAAAAGATAATCACCTCTATTGGTGCTGCAAATAATGGAAGACCTGAATGTTGGCAGCCTAATTCTCTGGAGGCATTCACATCGGGTTAGACTTCCATAAATAATGGAAAAGGATGGACCATGGACCAGAGGACGGGGACTCTGTAAACATGAAGACATTCTGCTTACAAGACACTTGGTCTCGTGCAGGGTTTCAAAGTGGCAGCAGACCCATGGGAGCAGAGATAGGGCTTGGATTCATGTTCATGCAAGGTCCCAGGGAAGCCAGGTTTCCATTTTTTTTCTATGACGGGTCACTTGGTGATTGTAAAACAGAAATACTTGAATACTTGTCAGATGCTCTTGAGCAGGTCAATACATCCCTGCAATAGAGTCACATTGTTCTGTTGAGACAGGAGAAAACAGTGTTAATACTCCTGAAGAATGGAGCCTGTTCTGTTCTAAGTCATGAGGACAGCCAATACCTCACCATAATAAAACATTTAAATGCACACACTTGTATCCCAGTGTTAGATTTTTGAGTATCCTATCTAATGTGTTTGCAAGTGTAGACAACATCTCTTACTTATGGAAACCTGAGCAAATAGTTATCCTAATTTTAAATAAACCAAATAAGCCTGCTGGGCGATTTTGAAAAGAAACCGGGATGCTGTGCACTCTAAACACCATCACCTTGACACAGAGAACTCCACAAAAAAGGTTCTAAAGTGCATTAACATCAAGGTGAGCAAAACAAAATCACACAGAACAGACTCACTGAAATGAGGTTAGGAGATGAGGCTGCAAAGACAGTGGTTATAAACCTGAATAATACTATAATCAGGTATAGAGGGATTTGGATAATAGGGGCAGTGAAAAGTATCAAATACATTCGTACATCTTTATTAATCTAAAAGCCCTTTATTTTGGCGATTTATAATTATGTCTCTTTGGGCATTCAAGGATAAGTTTATTCGCTCAGTATAAAGAAGTGTAAATAATGAAATGCACCAGGAAGAAACTGGAGGTGTGTTAAACTTTATTTCTAAATGATCCAATGTTTACAACTTCCAGTCACACACTGGAAGCATTATGTTGGGTCTCAAACCACACCATGTCACTTAAATGTGACTAACTGTTGACTCCAAACTAAACCACTGCTGACCAGATAGACAACAACTGCTTTTGTATTCTCAAGCATGAATGATTATATTATTTTTTGATATGTATTAAATTTGATGATGAGGATTAAGATATTACTGCTGATGATGGAGATTGCAGGTGCATGTGAGATTAATTATTGGCACTATGGTGGCGTATTCCTAAATAAGGTAAGGTAAGGTAAAGGTCATTGTCACATACATTCATAGAAATTCATTCTCTGCATTTAACCCATCCGTCAAGGGAGCAGTGGGAAGCCATTTACAGCGCCCAGGGACCAACTCCAGATCTGAGCCAGTGTCTGATCAAGGGCACTGACTGGAGAACGTAGTACATGTTTTTTTGATGGTGGGGGAAACCGGAGCACCCGGAGGAAACCCACGCAAACATACAAACTCCACACAGAAAGGCCCGGAACTACCTGGATTCGAACTTAGAACCATCTTGCTGTGAGGCCACAGTGCTAACCATTGGGCCACCATGCCGCTAAATGGATTGTTAAACTTAAATTATATAACATTATAGACACAAAGAGTATGTGCCTATAGGAATGTTATAAGTGCATTTTTCATTAGTGTAAAAATGGGTCAGCTGTATTGTGCTGCTCACCTTGGCATGTTTTATCTCCAGCTCAGCCATCTCTATGAGGTTCTTCCTGAAGGCCACAACACGCCTGCCCTTGAAACTGGTGAGTTCTATGAGGAGAACAGTGTCCAGTTAAAAAAGGTGCATCTATACACACAAAGAAACAGGTACAGAATGAGCCTGCATCTCTTCTGCAAGGATGCACACAAACCTTTCTTCCCAGACTCTGAGAGCTTGTCAAATTTCTGCAGGCACTGCTGCTGGTGCTCCTCTGCCTGGGGGATGTCCTTGCTCTTCAGACGAGCCTTATCCAAAGCCTTGTTAGAGTTCTCGTAGTCAACTAAAGCCCGGGCTCGCCTGTACAGAAGGTCCTGACATGTTCCAGATAGTTTAACATGAGAAATAAAAGAATTGGGGGGGGAAGGGAGAGAGAGAGAGAGAGAGAGACACTTCATTTGAAAAATATCGAGCAATCCATATCCAAAAATCTAATTTCATGTTTGAAAAAGACAGGATTTTAACTGAAGATATGCAGAACTGAAAATGATCGTTCCCAAGAAATACATGCACTTCTGTTGCGTTTCATACTGCTCCTCAAATGCAATTATTTCAATTTAAATAAATACTAAATTAGTCCTTATGATGAATACAATACAAATCTCTAATCCCACGTTGAATGGAAAATGGCGGCCTTGCCTTTACCCATAAATCTTCATTCAGATTTTCTTATAAAAAAGGACAATAAGGACTAATGCTGAAGCCCTGATCAGTGACAAATAGCACAGTGTTTGTTAATTCAATGGTTCTGGCTGGGTTGAATGGGTCGCATAAAGTGTTTGAAATGCAGCAACATGTGAACTTCATAAATGTTGTGAATCTGTGCATCTTGTATGAAGGCAGAAGGTAAACATGTCTCACCTTGGCGGCCTGAATGTCTCTCATGTAATATCTTAGCAGCTCTGTGAGTTTCAGCTCCTGGTCAGATGCTACTCTTCCCTCCACTTTCTGCACGGACACAAATAATATGGTAGCTACCACAATGCATGTATAAATCAGAACAAATATTTACAAAGGTGTCTCAGTTTGTTGGTGACTGAAGTTCTACTCACTCTGAGCTTCTCAAACAGGTCAGACAACTTCTCCAGATGCCTAATAAAAAAGTAAAGCCATAACATGGAAAATTCTGCAACTACGTCTTTGCTAATGTGATTTGATACAATCAGCATACAAATATGATCACAATCCAGCCTTTGAAAATCAACCATACAAGCACTGACTTGTTGAACTCACTTTTTATTTGCTGTGCTATCATCAGCAGAGAGGCTGTTCAGAGTGGCAGAGATGTGAATGTAATCATCCGCAATATCTGTAATAACAAATTAGCAATCAAAACGAAACAAATTCCAAATACAAATTCATTTATTCTACTCATCACAAACTCAACGTTAACGTGGTAATGTAAAAACCCTTGTCATACTTTTGTGTGAGCGAGTCATTTTCTCTGCTTTGGCAGTGGAATCTTTTATCTTGCTGTAGTAGTCAAGCAGGAACGTCTTCTCCTGCTCAAAAAAGTCATCCACTTCCTGGGTAGGACACAAACACACATGCAAAGGTAAGTGGGGATATGGCTACTACGACACTGTGTCTGTAATGCTGTAATGTAAGCAGATTAGGCATGAGCCTCACCTTTATTCCTGAGATAAGGACCTCATCAGCGGACTTCACCATGTTTTTAAAGAATCCACCAAACATTTCCTTGGCATTCTTTCTTCTCACGGTGAGCTAAAATGACAGGGTTTAGAAAGGGTACATGTTAAATCTATGAGAGAAAAATGCTTTATTTGTTAAAGCTTATTATATGTTGTTGTGGGAACTGAGTAGGGACTGAAGTAAGGTTTGTGATTGTACCAATAGTTCATTGTTTTTGTATCATTATGTGTCACAATATGGTCCACACATAAATGTGGCCTATGCTATTTGATCAGACTAGTACCTAGGCATATAAAGACTATAACTAAGTTCCGTTAACAAACACCACAGCCACTTACTGACAAAGACTACACATATAAGCATAACTGCTGACCACAGCAGGATGTAAGCCATGTATCACAAGTCTCCAGTAAACTGGACTTCCTCTTTTCCAACTGACAACTCGGGAAAGGAAGTCAGCATTATGGGGAACTCACATCCTGGTCATACTCTAAGAAAATCTGAAAGTTTCTGTCTTTGCTTAAATTGGGGTGAGAGGACAATCTCTGCAGGAAGACTTCATGCACTTGGACAGTTTTCTTGAACACAGCCAGGTACTCACTGAAAAGAAAACAGACACAGCAAGAAGATGTTTTTGTATAACAATGTGTCACTGACTTTTGTAAAGGTTCTTACATGACACGGTCTAAAGAATACAAAGCAATCAATGGTGTCACACTCACGCCTCCAGCTCCTGCTTCATTTTAGTGTACTCCTCCTTGGTCATAGTGGCTTCACCTTCCCCCAGTTTGTGCATCTTCTCTCTTGGGCTCTCAAAGTCAGGCTTTGGGGGCGCTGGAGGAATCTATGAAAGATAAAGCAGAAAAGAAATGACTTCAGATTCATGACAGGTTAAATAGATTAAGATTAAAGTTTTGTAAAAAAATATTTTTCAAGAGGAGGTTTGATTCTTGAATTACACATAATAACAAAAAACCTGTGGGTCTGTGTTTAAATTTCTCCTTTTTTCACCGAGTACACTTTCGCCAAAAACTAATAGTGACAGCCTCTGCCCAATTATATGAGTCATGTCTGCAAATAGTCCAACTTACTATTAGGCCAGCATAGTCCTCTGTCTCAACCAGAGTGTCATGTAGCCAGATGAAATCTTCATGTTGCCTGGGAACGGAGAAGTCTGGCTTCTGGAAAGAGCTAAGTGTGGTCTGGAAACAAACTTTGTTTAATAGCATTTTGGAAAGAACACTGTCAACATATCAGCAAATACCCTTATAGTTTAAGGTTAGGAGTAAGTTTATGCGCTGGGGTTAGGGCTGGGTATCGTCAATGATTTCCAAAGTCCTGATTCGATTACATTTACGGTTCAATTCAATATCATTTTGGTTAGGGAAATGTCAGTTATAATACCAATTTAGCTTGGATATAAAAGCGATTCTCAGAAAACTTTAAATTGTAATTGTAAATTGTACAAGCAAGAAGCAACCCTCAAATCTTTTTTTATAATGCACCAGGTTAATGTTTACATTAAGAATTGGCTCCCAAAAAGTTTGCTTAAAGTACTTTTTACTTAACAGGACTAACGTGACAGTCATAGATAAGGCATATATTGAAAGACCGATTTCGGGATTTTATTAATCAATATCAGATCGCTCAAAGATCGATATTAATTGGAGAATCGATTATTTTAACCCAGCCCTAACTGGCGTCCAAAACTTTTTTTTAATTTACCTTTGTATGGACAGTAAACTTGACTTTGTCCCTTTCACAGAGTGCATCAGGAATGTCAATGAGAAGAGAGGCATCATGGTTTAGATCCACAGACACAGAGCGCATCTAAGGAGATAGAAAACACCAAGCGTATCCAAAAAATGTAGCTGGGTGATCTTATGGGTACACACAAAAAATATCACTTGCCCTGTACAATTGCCATTTTTCTTTGTTTGTGGACATTTTCAAGAAATATCCAGCAAGTCTCTTGTCTGATCATCATTCTGGACTTTTGATTTGATTTAAAGCGCCCATATTATGCTCATTTTCAGGTTCATAATTGTATCTTAAGGTTGTACCAGAATAGGTTTACATAGTTTAATTTTCAAAAAACACCATATTTTGTTGTACTGCACAGCTCTCTCTCACTGCTGCAGATCCTCTTTTCAGCTGGTCTCTGTTTTAGTTACAGAGTGAGACCTCTTTTCTTCTGTACTATCTTTGATTGCACTCGCACATGTGCAGTAGCTCAGATGTAGATCATGTCAGCTAGCTAGCTCCATAGACAGTAAAACAAAGGCTGTTTCTACAACTTCGGTCAGTTACAAGGCAGGATTAGCTGGGAGACTTCTAAATGAGGGTGCACATGTAAGTAGTTCTTTTGGAGATTATGGTGAACTTGTGTGTGTTGTAGCAGTGCTTTACTATTGAGAACGAGGTAGCATTGTAGCGTTAGCGTTAGCAAGCTAATGGTTGCGGTTAGCCAGCTCGTTTCGGCTTGTGACGTCACAAGCCGTGCCGATTTTGAACAGCTCACCCGGAGACTGAAGGCAGGACACATTCAGAAACCGTATCTCACTCAAAACAGCATGGATGGATTTTTTTCAAAGTCTGTATGCGTGTGGAAGCACCAGAGACACAAAAGAACACCCCAAATCCCAGAAAAAGTGTTTTTTCCCTAATATGGGCACTTTAATTTATTTTGGTTTCATTTGACAGTGTTGCCTCTCTGGCACTTCTGTGGGGTACTGAGAATTAGCAATATTTAGATTTAACAATATCAGAAAAATCTTAGCTAGTAACACAGCAATACAAATCCTCAGTATCTGGAGTCGTTCCTAGCTTGGCAAATTAAAAATAGTTCAGAGGAATGTTCTGTTAGCAGCTACAATGTTGAGAGCCCAAAGCCATCACCCTCCATCTGATACCAATCCTGACTGGCTACAACTTCACTGTGAGGACAAACTTAAATTGGAAGATAGATATACCGGGGACAGTCTTAATCCACAGAGCTCATTGGTACATAAAAAACGTGCATAATGCCACTTCAAAATCATTCTTCCAAGAGTTTACAGCTTGAAATGTCTGTGTGGTGTTGGGTAAAAAGTCTGGAGGCATAGTTAGTTTTGGCTCTTACAGTAGGCACAGACTCTAGTCCTGCTTTTGCTAAAGGCCTGGTTCCATACCCTTGTTGATCGGTCATATTATGGCATGAGAGGAAACATAGTCTTTACTATTTACACTATCTTGCTGATGAACATACATTGCACTCAGTTGTCAGTTTAGGAAGTTTTGTTTTTAACCGTTTTAGAGGTGTTGATTCCACTTTGCGGTCATTTTATGGTGGCATTTGTAGTCCTACCTTATATTATTGATTAAGCTAAATGGGAGGAACAAAATGTTAGAAACTTCTCTCCATATGACACAATACAACAGCACCACAAGCTAACGTTACATCCTCCAAATTGACTATTAAGTTGAATTAACACCTTTCAAAAACAAAACCTGCTAAATGAACTCATGATCAAGTTATTAAGACACCTGTCCGAATGGCAATCGTTTTAGCTCACTACAATTCCACAGAGTTATCTATCACAGCGTGCAACTGTGCAAAACAGTCAAAACACAGTAGGAGAGATAAATGAATGCCATACAGACTAACATTATAACACTTTTACGTTAGCTACGTGTTGTAATGAACAATAAGCGTTAACCGTTGCATGTTTTAACAGTTTCAGTGCGTTAGGTATAATTAGAAAACATCACTTTCGCCCTTGCATAAATGCAGTTTGACACCAACGAACGATACCCACTTCTTGATAGCTTTATCGATAAAACGCTCGCTAGCTTTAGCCAGAGGCTAGCGTTATGCAGACAGAAAACAACACAAGTTAGCCTCGTTAACTTAACGTTAGCTACCTGAATGCTAACGATGCCAGGTCTGACTTTTGCAATTTACATTCCAAGACCCATTTAACTTACCTTTTCTTTATTACTTTCGTCTATGGTGGATGTCATGATGGGACTGAAATCGGCAGAAGGGCAAGAACAGGCCAACAACCCAAATAACAAAACTATATGCAGGAAGCTCTCCTTCTGGTTACTGGTTAGCTGTCTGAGCTGTCAAACCGTTTTTTTCTTTCCAATATCGCCCCCATCACATGCCCCATCCTGATGATGGCAGCTTAAATCCCGCCTTTAAATGAATTTAATTGGACAACGTCGAATTTACAAATGCGACGATTGGTTTGTATCCAAATCACTCATATCACGTTTATATGCATGTGGTTTCATAGAAAAGCTCTACGATAACTTATTTATACAAACAGCAATGTTACATGTAGTTATAATTACGCAACGGACCGATAAGCCGTAATAAGCGTAACAAGTGAAATAACTAGAACTAAAATGAGTACCTCCGGTTCGATAACCACACGGATGTATTTCAATGATACACTGCATATTATGGGTAATGTAGTTTCTACCGTTACAAATGCAGTCATACCCGGAACTACACTTCCTAGTTACGGAAGTCATAGAGAAACAGTTGTGTTCGTTTGGACGAGTTACTTTGGGACATGTTGGGGCAAGTACCGTCACTCAAATGAAGGCAAACATCTTAGTTGTAACGTTACTGTTAAAACACTGAAACAACTGTACGTAGGCCGTTGGTTAACAAATAAGTAATTGCCTTCTATGAGCTTGTTGTGTGAAAGTGGTCACAATGTACATTCTTAAACGCGTGGCGTGCGCTGGAGGCACCATTGTCCATCAATGCACCTCCCTCACTGTGAAGAATTTGTCTGTTTGCTATTGCCTAAGATCCCCAAAGAGACACAGCCCGTACAGCTCAGTGGACTGTGAGCGCTACTCTTCTCTTGTAAAGTCTGTAATGTCATCCAGGGTCAGTTCCCAAACCCCTGAGACCCTGCTAACAGAGGATGAGCACATCTATGGACCTGTTGTCAAAGCTCAAACTCCTTCCTCAAGACCAGAAATGAGGGAACCCAAAACCCTTCATCCCTTCTTACACTGCGAAGAGAGTATAGAAACAGAGGAGCCAGAGCCAGGACCTCCAGCCCGGATTTTGTTAAACCGTGGCCAGGGCAGATCATTCGTACCGAGTGTGACACGCATTCTTCAGCAGACGCTTTCCCAAGAGCAGATCTTCTACCTGGAGAGGTGGAAGAGGAAGATGATCGCAGAGCTTGGAGAGGAAGGCTTTAAAGAATACAGTCAGAGTAAGTTTTGTAACCTCAATTACAATTATGCTGTTAACTTGTGTGGTGTGTTAACTTAGATGCGGGGTTGTAGAAACTGGGAAGTGACCAAAAGTTGTTGAACTCAATCAGATTTATTTAGGCAAGGGAAGCTTTTCCATTCAGCTTTGGAGGACATCCTGACGTCAGGTTCAACATGGAAGAACAAAAATCCTTCGGAGACACCAGAGTATCCACCTGAGGTACAGGGATACATGGAGAGCATCTCTCACGTACTGGAGGATGTCGGTGCAGTGAGAGCTACGGAAAGCACTGTGCAACATGACACACTGAACTATCTGGGAATTGTGGATTGTGTTGCTCGCTACAGGTAAATATCCTGATATGCAGAAAAAGTAGACTCTACTTTTTCCATATTAGACTTGATATTTCTTATTACCTCCACTACACTCACAGCCCACTTTCTTGTCTGCAGGGGTGTACTATGTGTTATTGACTGGAAGACTTCAGAGAAGCCCAAACCATTCCTGAGCAACACATATGACAATCCTATTCAGGTGGCAGCCTACGCCGGGGCTTTGAACAACGATGGAAACTACAAATACCAGGTGATCTACTGAGTTATCGCTTTGATGATCTTTTAATTCTCTACTTTTCACCCAGATTGACAGAACTGTCTCTCAGCCTGAAGTCAGATTATGTAGAACTAATAGCGTTAAATACTGACAGTTAATGCTTAAAGCTGCATGTGTCAGATAAGAATGTCAGTTTAAGGGTGTTGGCTGTGAGTATAGTTGACGTAGTAAGAAATATAGATACAAAAAGAGATACTTTAGAACGTTACAAACATTTAATTTTTACTGTGTGTCTGCTACACTGTGTCACACAAAAGAACAACCTCATACCCACTGATATCTCCTCATTGCAGGTTGAAAACGGACTCATTGTAGTAGCCTACAAGGACGGCTCTCCTGCCCATGCTCATCAGTTGAGCTCAGAGCTGATGTTGGAGTACTGGAAAACTTGGTTGGTTCGTCTTGAAAAGTTCACAGAACAAAGGTAAAGCAGTAAGCATTTTTTCTATCCCTCTTGGGGGGGAAAAAAATTCAATTCAATTTCCCATTAGCTCTGACAAGATCATGGATTTTATTCAGAAATAAATGCATTAATACAGTTTGATTATGTTGATTATGATCCTTTGGGCTTTACTTGTGGTGGCAGTTTCTCATTATATTTGACGTTTTGTAGACCAAATTATTAATTGAAAAATATTCAATAATGTGCATCGGCATTACCTGAAGCTCTACCACAAGTTTAATTTGATTTACACCTAGCAGCAGCTGCTATCCGGATGATAAATAACTACTAAAAGTTTTTCTTCCTTTCATTTTAGATCCAGTCCCGCATCGAGTGTTTTTGTGGAAAAGAGATGAGATGTGTGAAGAGAGGTCTTTAAGGCCATGTAGCAGGTCATTTCAGTTTAAGGCAACTGATGCTAAACTAAAAAATATAACATGCTCCCATGCAATAGGAGGGTAAAAACATACGCCGGTTAACCTTGATTTCTGACTTGCATTTTTATATAATCATTTTACAGGGCGTCTTCTTGAGGTAAAAAATCATTGAATCCAATCCAGGCTTCCCTGTATGAGGGATCCTCAATGAAGCCCAGGCTTTTAAAGAGCCCGTAGGAGACGTCGTTCTCCTCCTCTATGAAACAGTACACTGGGTAGCCCTGAGCGTGGAGTCTCTTGGCCATGGTGCTAGCCAGGACTTTGGCGTAGCTTTTCCCTCTGTGCTCTGGCAGAGTGTACAATAAGCCCATTGCACATGACGCATATGTCAGGATCCAGGACACAGGCTTTCCTTCTGCGTCCAGCACGCAGCAGGAGGGGAAGTTTGCTATCATGTTCCGGATCATCCTGGCCGCGCCCTCGTTCTTTCCAAACTTCCACATCTGATTCACCAAGCCGACGTGTGATTCATCCAGAGAGCTAAGTGAGATCCAGGAGCTGATGCAGAACAGAGCAGATGGCTTTTCAGAGCAGATTCCTGCTTTATTGATGAACTACTAAACCTAAGATAATGATTTAGTCACACACTAGACACTAAAGATATCACTATAGCTAGGCTCTACCTGTCTATAGAGGGAAGGTTGGATACATCCTCCAGTATCATCATGTGACACACTGCCAGTTTGCTGCTGGACACGTCTTTTTCTGATGCCACTGCTTTGAATATCTCCAAGTGGCGAAGATTGATTCCTTAATATGAAGGAAAAGCCAATAAAAAATGTGTGGAACTTCATTTTGTATTTGTATTTCTCTTTACTTCTGAGAAAATGTATTATTTAACAGGATTAAAGGTAAGAAAGTAAGATTTCAACCTCGCTTTCAAAAGCACAAATGTGCAAATATAGATGTGTTTGGAAGATGTAAAACATCACAAAGTTGCTCTGATATTTTGGAAAAAGCTGTTAATAAGTATGTTTTTACATAGTCATCTTAGAACTTCTCCTTTCTTATTAACCTATACTTGTTGAGCACTTTGCTCGACGGCTCTCTGGCTGTATGATCATTTAGATGGTGTACTGGCACTACGCTACTGTTCTTTGCCCTTTTTGTGGTGTAGGAATATGACATAAAATGGTGGTATGATATGCCATAATAATGGGAGGACTCTAAACACAAAAGAAAAGATAATAAAACCCAAAGCTAAATTTATACCCTAAAGGCAGCAGTGCAAAAATCACATTAAATAGAACATCAGGTGTCTGGGTTTTGTAACCTCCTCTCCATTGTTATGTTTTGTCATTGAGTGTCGCAGGAATTATCATTTAATAGGACATTCCTAAATCAAATAAAAATACAGTTACAATACAGTACAATTTTAAGACTGTAAAGATCAGTGCATTAATGCCATGACCGTTTTTCAATAATCATATGGCCACTAGAGACAATGAAAAGAACAAAAGTGCTTACCAAGACAAAGGTATTGGGTCCAGTCAATAACAGAGGACTTCCTAATGGTTTCTTCGAGAATAGCTTCATCTTTTGCAAAAACCAGTGTGTCTTTAAAGCAATCATCCTTCTGTAGGAAAAGAGATATGTAAATATACTGTATGCAGAAATGCATGTATGTATACATACATGTATGCATATTAATACACATTATAGATACTAGATAAGTAGTTACCTGTTCGTATTGTGGTTTGCAGACAATGACATTGAATTCTGGCCATCTGTCCACTAAAACCCTCACAGAGTCTGATCTGACTCTGTTTCTGAGAACCAGAAAACCATAAACCTTAAAAATGAAATAGTTATATTGTAATCCAAAGAATGATTGGATCAGTTATTAAGGCAGTGAATATAGTAAAGAATGTTGTCAAGCAAACACAATAATGATATGTTAATATATAGCCTATTAGTCATCGGCTTTCAATAGGCTATAGATTGTATTAGAAGTTATGTTATGTAGATCTCATAACTGGACTACACTTACCTGTTGTGACCGAGGTAAATATCTTTTCAGCTGGGTCTCAGTCATTTTCAGCTGCTCTCCGGTCAGTTCCATCGTCATTTCTGGTGAAATCTTTCCAATCTGGAATATCAAGGAAACCGTACCGAAGTTGTTTGGGACATTGGGAGCACAGCGTTCCTCTGAATCAATGCAAACTGGGCAGTCGTTTTCTTTTCAGGCTGAAGTGGACTTCCGATTCGCACTTTCGACACGCGTGAGTTGTGGGGTGGGGTGGGGTGTCGCAGTGGTGTAGTCTACGTGATACGCAGGTATACGCAGTATACTCACTAACAAAGCTCCAGGATTTCCATACCCACTTAAAAATGCCCAACGACATGCAACAACATACTTTCCATTATATTTTGAGTTGTCATATGTTTTTCTTCTTCGCATCTAGGCTAAATTAAGGTAATTCCACCGTAAATTGGTGAAGAAAAGTTATCCGAATGCAGGAAATTAAGTGTGACGCTCAAAATAACCCTGGGGGAGGACACCCAGACCCCCCACTATGATATGCCCCCTCCCCCAAAGGCAGATTCTAGCCCATATGGCCAATATATTTATATACAGTACAATATCCACTACAATACATTAGACTACACCACTGGCCGGTGTCGGGGGAATCACTTCCATGTTCTCTATTGCTCAGCAGTGGTGGTGGAAGTATTGTGATTACTTAAGTAAAAAAATATACTTAAAGTACTTAATATGCAGAATTACTCCTTTAAGATTTTATATAGGCATATATATATATATATATATATATATATATGCTTTGACAGTGTTGAGTTTTAAAAAGTTAAAACAATGCTGATTTTTGATATCAATGTACTTTTATGTTTTGATGTATTCAATGTAGACCTACGCTGCAGCTGGGTAAGGAGAAAAGGATGGTATCAATACTGTTAGACCTAATTTATAGCTTTCTGTTTTATACTGATTATACTGAAGTTTCTCAAGATAAATTAGATCATGTCTGTGTCTGTCACTTAGCATACTCTTTGTCTCACGGCAGGAAGAAACCTTTTGTTTATCCGTCTTGGAGCCAACCCCATGCTGTCGTCTTTTTGTTAAATCTTCATTTGGACCCAAGCCTCTCCTTTCTCAGAAATTCAGAACGCAACAACAGTAGAAAAGGAGAACTTGGTCTCTTTGAAACATAAATAAAACAAATGTCTTTATTTTGGGGAACCGTGGTTTCTAATAATTGCATCGGTGTGTATAAAATCAGGTAGCCTCTATAGTATGGTAAATACATTGGATGTACATTATTTGATAACTGCAAACAGAGAGCAAAGCATATATTTTATATTAATGTGTTATGATAAGGTGACATTATTCGTGTCAGTAATGCCATTTTTCCTTATACCACCATTATAACCAGGTTTTGATGCAATGCTTTGGAGAGCCTATACAATTCATAAACTTTACATTTTAATCACATTCTCATAGGAAACATTGAAAGTTATTTTTATACAAACACTTGTTAGAAATGGTTACAAAATCAAAAGTTGAACTCAAACCATGCCGCCCTGTATGAGGGATCCTCAATGAAGCCTAGTTTTTTAAAGAGCGTGTAGGAGACCGTGTTCTCCTCCTCTATGAAGCAGTACACTGGGTAGCCCTCAGCATGGAGTCTCTTGGCCATGGTGCTGACCAGGACTTTGGCGTAGCCTCTCCCTCTATGCTCTGGCAGAGTGTACAATAAGCCCAAAGCACAGTAATCATACACAAGAATCCAGGACACCGGTTGGTCCTGGCCGTCAGTGATGCAGCATGACGGGAAGTTGCTGATGAGGTTTTCAATGTTTCTGTGACCCTGCTCATTCCCTCCAAACTTCCAGGTTTTGTTCACCAAGTCAACGTGGGAAAGGTTAAGAGATGAAATCCTTGATTCAAACTCACTGTGGAGAAGCAGATTGTGACAATCTGAGCGTAGAAAACAAAATTATTATTATTATTATTTGACTTTTTACAGATAAAGTACATTTTAATTATGTGACTCTACCTGCCAGCTGCTGGTGTGAGCAGATGGCTGCTGTCTGGCAGATACAGAAGATGCACCGCAGTATAGCATCTGTTGTTGACTTCTCTGCCAGAAGCCACTTCTTTGAGCATGGAGGTATGGGAAATGTCAAATCCTGTTGGACAAAAAATATTCACGTTAATACAATTCTGTTATTTTTCTTTGCAAGGGGTTACACCCAATACACAACTATGGTTAGACCAGTAGTGGAGAAAGTATTCACTTTCTTCTCTTAGTAGAAATAGCAAAACCACACTGC